>NC_069509.1:178677314-178772314 GCF_027579735.1 Bombina bombina | reverse complement strand
AGTCGGATAAACTAGCGATGTCCAGAAATGAGCGTAGTGACTTAGAAACTGCCGGCGCCTAAGAAAAGTAAAAAAAATATATAAAATCTCCCGTAAAAGTCTAACAGGCCTCCAAAAAATAAGCCCGACACGTAAAACCCCTATATCCTCCATCAACCCCACATTGGAACTAATAAAAGTATTAACCCCTAAACCGACAACCCCCCCACAACGCAATATGCCTATTTAAACTATTAACCCCTATATCTGCCATCAAACCCACACTGCAAGTACTAACTAAAGTATTAACCCCTAAAACCACCAACCCCAACATCGCAAACTACCTTATAAAACTATTAACCCACAACGCAAACTACCTATTAAAGTATTAACCCCTAAACCGCCAAAGCCCACAGCGCAAATAATTAAATTACTAAGCCCCCTAACCTAACACCCCCCAACCTAACACCCCCTAACCTAATTCCCCCTAAATGAACCCAAAATTACAAAATACTAAAGTTACTATTAAAATAAAAAAAATCTAACACTACTTTAAAAAAAATAAAAAACTAAGTATAAATTAAAGGGACAGTCTAGTCAAAATTAAAATTCTGGTGTAGACTGTCCCTTTAAACTACAATTACATAAAATAAAAAAATCTAAGATTACAGAAAATAAATAACAAAATTATCAAATTTTAAAAAATTATACCTAATCCCTATGAAAATAAAAAAGTCCCCCCAAAATACACCCCCTACTCTAAGAATAAACTACCAGTAGCCTTTAAATGGGCTTTTTGGAGGGCATTGCCCCAAGATAATCAGCTCTTTTACATTAAAAATACACAAAGTCCCCCCTAACAGTAAAACCCCCCACCCATCAACCCCCCCAAAATAAAAAAATCCTAACACTAAAAAACCTAAACTACTCATTGCCCTGGAAAGGCATTTGTTGGGCATTGCCCTTAAAAGGGCATTTGTATTATCAAATTGTGCAGTCTTTTTATAAGCACACTTTCTGAGACACCAACTTCTACTGAGCATGTGCAAGAATTCACAATATATAAACATATGAGTCTCTGATTGGCTGATGACTGTCACGTGATACAGTGGACAATGAAATGGAAGACATTTCAAATTTGACTCATTTGCTAATTTCTAAGCCCTTGAAGGCTGCCTCTTATCTCGCTGCATTGTGAGAGTTTTTCCCAGCTAGATAACGCTAGTTCATGTGTGCCATATAGATAACATTGTGCTCACTCCCATGGAGTTATTTATGAGTCAGCACTGTCGGGCTAAACTGTAAGTCTGTCAAAAGAACTGAAATAAGGGGACAGTCTGCAGAGGCTTAAAGTGAAGGTCAATTTTCGTCAATGAGTGCCCGGTTTTTAAAAATATTTTTAAAAACAGGGGCACTTTCATTGATGAAAATTTACATTGCACTGGATTTGAAGAAATACTTACCTTTTACTTCTGCAAAACCAGATCGCCGATCTCAGCCTCAGTTCCTCTGTACTGATGTCAGAAATGACAAAACCGGCTTCCTCCAATCATGGCTTGCACCCCAGAGCGTCCAGCTCGTGATGCCCGGCTGTGATTGGAGGAAGCCAGATTTGTTATTGCTGTGGTCTACAGCAGGAAGAAGAAGGAGGGGGATTGTTGATCCGGCTTTGCAGAAGTAAAAGGGAAGTATTTCTTCAAATCCAGTGCAATGTTAATTTTCATCAATGAAAGTGCCCCTGTTTTTAAAAGTATTTTTAAAAACCGGACACTCATTGATGAAAATTGACCTTCATTTTAAAAACAAGGTAATCACAGAGGTAAAAAATATATTTCTATAACAGTGTTGGTTATGCAAAACTGGTGAATGGGTAATAAAGGGATTATCTATCTTTTAAACAATAAACATTTTCAAGTAGACTGTCCCTTTAATACCTGTGGAAATGTAACAAGGGACCACCTTGCTTATTATTTGAAGTGTAGGGGTGCTACACGGATAAAAGGCAGTTGTTTCACAAACCAAACACCCTCTAGAATTACCTCTATAAGCTGTTTAAACATTGCTGTTTATGGTATATTCTCCATATCGGCATTACAGGTAGATAGAGTCCATAGCATTGTGTAGTCATGTGATATATGGAGCCTGTTACAATTCTGATTGAGTGTTTCAAATCTAAACTTAGCACAAATATTCTTTTGATACAGAAGTCTGCAAGTTTATTGCAAAAATAACCCCCAGGCAGTACAGGAAATAAGTAACTGAAATATTATTTATTTATTTAAAAGGAAATACCAGGTAGCATCTTGTTCCTGGCAGATAACAGGTTGTGTTGGCATATGATGGCGCAAACACAAATGGAAGGCAATCAAAACTCCGGAGAGAACAAAAATAAAATTGTTTGTCTCACATGCTAACATGTTATGTGCTTTATTAATTAAAGGTTTACAAAAGAGTGTACAAGTGCCCCTAAACATTATGGGCCAGATTACAAGTGGAGCGCAAAATTGAGCTTTCGTGAGCCCGATATTTGCCCTCCGTTCATAATACAAGCACACGCAAATGTGAGCTGGTATTTTATGTAAAGCGCAATTGTTTTTGCTTTGCATGGAAGCTTTGCGTTCACGAGATATATACACAGCACCGAACCTAGCATAGCAAAGGGGGTACGTTGTGCAGCAATGGGCAGCAAATATAAAATATATATGAATATATTTATGTGTTTATATGTATATATACCTATTAACACAAAAATATATATATAAGAATATACATATATATTTACAGTTTTAACACAGTCCCCATAGACCGCAAAGTAAAGGCACTTTTCAGTGCTGTTTTTTTTTTATTAACACCCCACATCCCCTCACTTTAACCCCTTATAACTGCTTTGTGCAGTTATTTAAAAAAAAAAAAAAATAAAGATGCTGATATTTGTTTCCTTTTTTAAAGGCTGTGTAAACTGTATTTTGTGGCAATTGGGGACATTTTAAGTTTTCGGAGCACAAATGGCTATTTTTGCTATGACGTCACGCAAGGTTTAATCACGGTTTAGATGTGTACGTTTAATATTTTTCAGCTAGCTATTTCAAATTGTATGTGTGAGTAGGAAAACTTATTTTTGAGAGTTGATCGTGATTGGGGAAACTTAACATACCAAAATATACACTCAATATGTGGGAGGATGATTATTTAAATGTATTTCTTACAAGCTTATAGATGTGGGACCAGGATGCGTATCTGGTATGTAACAATAAGTAATCAAAATATGTATTGGGTCTAGACTGTCCCTTTAAGGCTTATTATTATATTAAAAATAATAACAATTCATTTTTCTTTTGATGTGCTTAATCACGGTTCTGGTTTTAGACATCAGAATCAGCAGCAGTTTTTCTGCTCTGATGTTTTAACAGGTGTGAATGGGCTATTGACAGTAGGTAGGTCTTAGTTTCAGGAAACCTCTCAGTTTCTGTTTCAGAAGTACATGAAAAGTTTTTTTCTGAGCTTTTCAGTTGAAAATGTGCTATTTTAAAATGCCTAAATAAAAGTAAAGGAGATATTTGTAAACAATTTAATACACTCCATCATACAAAATTGGAACAAATTAAATGGGTAGAAATTGTACCTTACACTGTCCCTTTAAAAAGACAGTGAATACTATGATGGGAGAGTGGTTATAATATAAGGTAGAATAGGGAAGGAGGGTCGGAGACAATAGGAGTTGGAAAGGGTACACAGCAGAAGCAAATGAATAAATAACACTATTAAGTAAACTCTCCCATAATGAATACAATCACAAATCCAACCTAAATAATGCCCAGCATCTGGGAGTAAGTCCTGTTATGTCATACGCTGCAAATTACATCTAAACTTGCTGGCTGGCCCAAAATAGCACAATTACATGAGCTCTTCTACATGATTTATTCTAGACTGAATCAGCGGCGCACACTAATAATAGCAGTTTAATTCAAGGCTGAGAGCGAACACATTATAATGTATTTAATAAAATCAAAGGGATTATGACAACTCAACTGGGAAGTAAATAGTGCAGAGTAAATGACAGCCTATCAGACATCACAGTGTCATAAAAAAATGTCCTTTTGTTTGTTCATTGTTGAGGCCAGAAAGACAGGAAGTTGATCTCACGTATCTTGTTAAATGATGAAATAAAATAAATGTGATGCTGGGTGCACCATAGATGGGAGGAGAGGTCAGTCATGGAGATTAACCCATCGTTTGCCATGAAGGTATGTAATGCATTGCTACACTGCCAAGGAGTTAAAGGCACAAAACAAGTCAAAACTGAACTTTCTAGATTTAGATATAATTTACAAAATTATATAAAAAAAACTTTCAAAGTAACTTCTGTTAAATTAAAATTAAATGTATCCCTTTCTGTTGATCTCCTTCATTAAATGTTGGCCACTTTCTATTTTCTATTGTCGTCTCCAAGTATTGGTGATTGGTTTACAGACAGATATAAGATAAAGGGGTCAATTTATCAAGGACGCTGTTGCATAACCTGTCCGCCTGCTCTGAGGCCGCAGACAGAAATCAACCCGATCGAATACGATCAGGTTGATTGACACCCCCTGCTAGCGGAACACATTTTATTAGATTGTGGCTTCAAAACACAAAATCAGCTAATTCATTTATACAAATAAACCTTAAAAAAGCAAATCTCATACATTTTATACTCTGCAGCTGGTAAAAAAGTAATGAGAAACTCATTAAGGGAAAAAGAATTTTATAGTATACTGTCCCTTTAAGCTGTATAGCTAGAAACTCTGTTTAATAAAGTAGTTTTGACCACAACCTGGGAGTATTTATCTTTGTTTAGACATCCAAATGGTGTAAGCAGTAGAAGCAAGTGAAGCAGAGGTGTGAGTGCTTATTGCTGTCACTTAGCAGTGCCTACTGCAATACTCTGAATCTTGAAACTTTAGTTTGGACTTCCAAGTCCCTTTAACATACCTGGTTTAGGTTGGACATTGATGGAGCTACCACTTACACTTGGGTTGTAGTCAAGGCAAACAGTCACTTATATTATGGCAGCAAATCTGTTAGGCAAGTTATCCAGAGTGTATAATAATAGAAAGAAGGGACAAAATAATGCATAATATCTGTAAAAAGATTATTAGAAAATATCACATTAACATCTGTATTTAAAAAAGGAAAATATTTTACCTCAAAATCTCCTAAGTAGCCACATCCCACTGTGAAGTGACTGTAAGCAGCCAATCAGGATGCTAGTCCCGGGACTTGCAAGGCAGTGTGTATCTGGCATGTGCCCGACAGTCACTCTATTTCCCTCCTCAGTTTAAGGGAGTTTACTATGAAATCTTATGAGATTATGTTGAAATCTAACAAGAACACACACACACACACATATATATATATACACACACACACACACATATATATATATACACACACACACACATATATATATATATATAGGTGATGCAGCCATTCAGTTGAAACAATAATATCCACCAGATTGTAAATTTTAAAATTGACCTTTATTGAACAAACATGAGTCCAAACACAACACAGCAACATTTCGGGCTAACCCATACCCTTCATCATTCTACTGAATGTTTGGCTTGGCAGGTCTCCTCCATTTGCTTCAGAGATTTGTGCTGTGTCCACACCTGATTCTGTGATGCAGCCATTCAATGGTCAATGTTGGCAAACACCCAAGCGCTCATGGCCTTAGGTGACAGATTTATTAACATCCTCTACCTCAAGGTAACTAACACTCCGGAGCTCTATTCCACTAGTAGTGGTATTTTATTGGCTTTAGCACACACAGCCTATTTCTGGGGGGAAGTGACATGGATAGGGGCAATCTGTAGGATACAAAAAGTATGTTGCATTCAAAACATGCCTAATTTAAGCCATTTGCTGTTCTATCTCACTTTCACTTCCCTTTAACAAACTGGAACCACTGGCAGGAAACTGTTAACTTTGTCAAATGTTTATGTTCTTCATTAAAAATGTAATTCATGGTTCAATGTAAACATTTTATGATCAGTGTTTGTTTTCACAATCTCTTACAAAACTAGTTAATAAGTTCATATGGAGAAAACATCAGAATACGTCCAGGAACTCTTGCAAAAAATCCAGTCTGTTACTAAATGCTCGTTGTTGTAATATAACAGGACATGACAACATACAAATAATTGCTAAATGTGCCGGCACTTCATATAATGATAGTTTCTTAATGCAGCAGAACTGCAAAACACCTTCTGTAATCCTGATTATTCGTCACATGGAGATGAAAGGATCCAATTATGCAGCATTGGTTTCTCTTTAGCAACAATAGGATTAGAAGTTGTATCAGGGTGATAGTGCAATGTAAGTCTGTTGGAAGAGCCCTACTCACATAATATAATAATAATAGATTGGTATCTGCCAGTAGATCTCTACTGGTATTACTGCAACTGCACATGCACAACATAGAAATATATAGAGTTTCCAGCGCTATGGAATTTTGTGGTGCTATACAAATAAATTATAATAAACTTTGTGGTGCCTCCCCCCTGGGTTACACCACACGCTTGTTAAAGGGACACTCAAGTCAAAATTAAACTTTTATGATTAAGATAAAGCATGCAATTTTAAACAACTTTCTCCTACTGAGCATGTGCAATAATTCACAGACTATACGTATATGCATTTGTGATTGGCTGATGGCTGTCACGTGATACAGGAGGAGTGGAAATTTGTCAGAAAAAAAATCTACTACTCATTTGAAGTTCAGACTAAGGGCTATTGCATTGTCTTGTTATTATGCATTTGCTGTTTATGCAAATCTACTGCATTTACTGGTCCTATAATGTATAGAAAAAATAGAGCACGATTAGAAAGATAAATATAAATGTACTTTTTTTAATAATTAGAATTATTTTTAGGAAATATAATATGCTACATATCATTCACTTCATATGCTGAAATTCAGTTATAGAGGCCTATTTATTAAGTGTCTGTCCGTCATGATCCGATCAGCGGATCATATCCGACAGACATCGCTGAATGCGGAGAGCAATACGCAATAATTTAAAATATTTAATTATGTATAGTAATATAAAATTGTATTATACTTTTTTATTTAGTTTGCCCACATTTCATGTAATTTAATTTTGAAAATTGTGGGTTTCCCAGGTTTGAGAATTGGAAGTGCACCCTGCAGACTTCACAAGCCTTAAAGGGATATTAAACCCACATTTTTTCTTTCATGATTCAGATAGAGCATGTGATTTTAACCAACTTTCTAATTTACTCCTATTATCAATTTTTCTTCGTTCTCTTGCTATCTTTACTTGAAAAAGCAGGAATGTAAGCTTAAGAGTCAGCCCATTTTTGGTTTAGCATCTGAGTAGCACTTCCTGATTAGTGGCTAAATGTAGCAAACCAATCAGCAACTCTACTCAGGTGCTGAAGCAAAAATGGGCTGGCTCCTTACCTTACATTCCAGCATTTTCAAATAAAGTTATCAAGGGAACAAAGAAAAATTGATAATAGGACAAAATTAGAAAGGTGCTTAAAATTGCATGCTCTATCTGAATCATGAAAGAAAAAATGTGGGTTTAGTATCCCTTTAACCCCGCTAAATATCTGTTCCTAATTGGCTTCAGAAGAGATCATCAAATAAGATGCTGCAGATCATTAGATATTTTTCTATCATAATAGCCAGATTAGCTCCTCCATATAAAGAAACTAGTGGGTGGAGCTTGGCTATTAATAAAAACAATGGCAGCAAACTGTCAATGTATTCCGAATGGTTTTCATGTGTAAATTATTGCAATACTAAAGAAAAATCTTGTAATTACAGGGTGGTCTAAACCACCAGAAAACTACACAATAATTGATTTTTCTGTTCAATTTGAAACCTCATTGAAATGCCAAACAAGGTGAGATTCTCTCAAGATGGACTTACTGGTACTGAGCATAAACTGAATATTAGCGGAACATAAAAACACCAAATTATTTGTGGGTGTTACTCACAACAATTAAATATTGTAAAACATATGCCAGCATGGATAGCCACTATCTGTAATCACAGCAACAGTCATATACATCGTCATAAAATATAATACTTTAAAGTGATGGTAAACTTTATACTTTTTATAATCAGATAATGTTAGTGATAGTTTAGATGGACTTTAATTGATCACTTGTAATGAAGATGCTCTATAATTAACTTTTTAATCTAGCCTTGCCATTCTAATACCGCACACTCCTGCTGCCCACTTCAATAGTAATATTTTTGGTAACTAACGGTTTGAAATGTTGTCAAATCAGCACTCTAGGTACAATAAAGTGCCATAGGGATAGAGCACTGATTGGAGAACAGTTCAAACCGTTAGCTCGGAAAAAATATTACTTTTGAAGTGGGTGGCGGGAGCGCAGGGTATTAGATAAGCACGACTAGATTAAATAGTTATACCGCATCTTTATTACAAGTGATCATTTAAAGTCCCTGTAAAATATCACTAGCAGGGTCAGATTATAAAAAGTGGAGAATTTACCATCACTTTAAGTTAATAAATTGCTTTACAATCCTTATGTTACTGCTTTAAAAAAAGAGACAATGTGTTTGTTATTAGTTAACTAATGAGGGCTATTTGTAGCAATTTCCTACTCGTCTGTCTATAAAGAGCCTAATTTTAGACAGGCTTCACTTGCAATATAAGGATAGAGCAAGTAACTCAATAGATCTTAGCTTCAGGGGAAGTAGAGAAAAAACAGGAAATGTAGGGAATTTGCTACAGTGATTAAAGGGTCCTAAGAAACATAAAACTGCATAGATGTTGTGCATCAGCAATTAAACATTGTTACCACCACCCTATAAAATAAAAAATGCATAGATGTTGTGCAGCAGCAATTAAACATTGTTACCACCACCCTATAAAATAAAAAATGCATAGATGTTGTGCAGAAGCAATTAAACATTGTTACCACCACCCTATAAAATAAAAAATTAAACATTGTTACCACCACCCTATAAAATAAAAAATGCATAGATGTTGTGCAGCAGCAATTAAACATTGTTACCACCACCCTATAAAATAAAAAATGCATAGATGTTGTGCAGCAGCAATTAAACATTGTTACCACCACCCTATAAAATAAAAAATGCATATAGAAGGACCATTTGTTCCCAATCCCCATGTGATCCTCCAGGAGCCCGTTCATTCCCAATCCCTATGTGTCCCTCCAGGAGCTCCTTCATTCCCAATCCCCATGTGCCCGTCCAGGAGCCCCTTCATTCCCAATCCAAATGTGCCACTCCAGGAGCCGCTTCATTCCCAATCCCCATGTACCCCTTCATGAGCCCCTTCATTCCCAATCCCCATGTGCCCCTTCAGGAGCCCCTTCATTCTCAATCCCCATGTGCCCCTCCAGGAGACCCTTCATTCCCAATCCCCATGTGCCCCACCAGGAGCCCTTTCATTCCCAATCCCAATGTGCCTCTCCAGGAGACCCTTCATTACCAATCCTAATGTACCCCTCCAGGAGACCCTTCATTCCCAATCCCCATGTGCCCCTTCAGGAGCCCCTTCATTCCCAATCCCCATGTGCCCCTCCAGGAGACCCTTCATTCCCAATCCCCATGTGCCCTTCCAGGAGCCCTTTCATTCCCAATTCCCATGTGCCCCTTCAGGAGCCCCTTCATCCTCAATCCCCATGAGCCCCTTCATTCCCAATCCCTATGTGCCACTATAGGAGCCTCTTCATTCCCAATCCCCAAGTGTCCTACCCTAGGAGCCCCTTCATTCCCAATCCCCATGTGCCACTCCAGGAGCCCCTTCTTTCTCAATCCCTATGTGCCACTTTAGGAGCCCTTTCATTCCCAATCCCCATGTGTCACTCTAGGAGCCCCTTCATTCCCAATCCCCATGTGCCACTCTAGGAGCCCCTTCATTTCCAATCCCCATGTGCCACTCTATGAGCCCCTTCATTCCCAATCCCCATGTGCCCCTCCAGGAGCACCTTCATTCCCAATCCCCATGTGCAACTCTAGGAGCCCCTTCATCCCCATGTGCCACTCTAGGAGCTGCTTCTTCTTCTTCCAATCCCCATGTGCCACTCCAGGAGCTGCTCCTTCTTCCCCCAATCCCCATGTGCCATTCTAGGAGATGCTTCTTCTTCTCCCAATCCCCATGTGTCACTCTAGGAGCTGCTTCTTCTTCCAATCCCCATGTGCCATTCTAGGAGTCTTCTTATCCCCATCCCCATATGCCACTCTAGGAGCCTTCTTATCCCCAATCCCCATGTGCCACTCTAGGAGCCCCTTCATACCCATGTGCCACTCTAGGAGCTACTTATTCTTCCCCCAATCATTATGTGCCACTCTAGGGGCCTCTTCATTCCCAATCCCCATGTGACACTCTAGAAGCCTCTTCATTCCCAATCCCCATGTGCCACTCTAGGAGCCCCTTCATTCCCAATCCCTATGTGCCACTCTAGGAGCCCCTTCATTCCCAATCCCCATGTGCCACTCTAGGAGCTGCTTCTTCTTCCCCCAATCCCCATGTGCCACTCTAGGAGCCCCTTCATCCCCAATCCCCATGTGTAACTCTAGGAGCTGCTTCTTCTTCCAATCCTCATGTGCCATTCTAGGAGTCTTCTTATCCCCATCCCCATATGCCACTCTAGGAGCCTTCTTATCCCCAATCCCCATGTGCCACTCTAGGAGCCCCTTCATACCCATGTGCCACTCTAGGAGCTTCTTCTTCTTCCCCAAATCCCCATGTGCCACTCTAGGAGCTGCTTCTTCTTCCCCCAATCATTATGTGCCACTCGAGGGGCCTCTTCCTTCCCAATCCCCATGTGACACTCTAGGAGCCCCTTCATTCCCAATCCCTATGTGCCACTCTAGGAGCCCCTTCATTCCCAATCCCCATGTGCCACTCTAGGAGCTGCTTCTTCTTCCAATCCCCATGTGCCATTCTAGGAGTCTTCTTATCCCCATCCCCATATGCCACTCTAGGAGCCTTCTTATCCCCAATCCCCATGTGCCACTCTAGGAGCCCCTTCATACCCATGTGCCACTCTAGGAGCTGCTTCTTCTTCCCCCAATCCCCATGTGCCACTCTAGGAGCTGCTTCTTCTTCCCCCAATCATTATGTGCCACTCTAGGGGCCTCTTCATTCCCAATCCCCATGTGACACTCTAGAAGCCTCTTCATTCCCAATCCCCATGTGCCACTCTAGGAGCCCCTTCATTCCCAATCCCTATGTGCCACTCTAGGAGCCCCTTCATTCCCAATCCCCATGTGCCACTCTAGGAGCTGCTTCTTCTTCCCCCAATCCCCATGTGCCACTCTAGGAGCCCCTTCATCCCCAATCCCCATGTGTAACTCTAAGAGCTGCTTCTTCTTCCAATCCTCATGTGCCATTCTAGGAGTCTCCTTATCCCCATTCCCATATGCCACTCTAGGAGCCTTCTTATCCCCAATCCCCATGTGCCACTCTAGGAGCCCCTTCATACCCATGTGCCACTCTAGGAGCTGCTTCTTCTTCTCCCAATCCCCATGTGCCACTCTATGAGCTGCTTCTTCTACCCCCAATCATTATGTGCCACTCTAGGGGCCTCTTCATTCCCAATCCCCATGTGACACTCTAGAAGCCTCTTCATACCCAATCCCCATGTGCCACTCTAGGAGCCCCTTCATTCCCAATCCCTATGTGCCACTCTAGGAGCCCCTTCATTCCCAATCCCCATGTGTCATTCTAGGAGCTGCTTCTTCTTCCAATCCCCATGTGCCATTCTAGGAGTCTTCTTATCCCCATCCCCATATGCCACTCTAGGAGCCTTCTTATCCCCAATCCCCATGTGCCACTCTAGGAGCCCCTTCATACCCATGTGCCACTCTAGGAGCTTCTTCTTCTTCCCCCAATCCCCATGTGCCACTCTAGGATCTGCTTCTTCTTCCCCCAATCATTATGTGCCACTCTAGGGGCCTCTTCATTCCCAATCCCCATGTGACACTCTAGAAGCCTCTTCATTCCCAATCCCCATGTGCCACTCTAGGAGCCCCTTCATTCTAGGAGTCTTCTTATCCCCATCCCTATATGCCACTCTAGGAGCCTTCTTATCCCCAATCCCCATGCTTCTTCTTCCCCCAATCCCCATGTGCCACTCTAGGAGCCTCTTCATCCACAATCCCCATGTGCCACTCTAGGAGCCTCTTCATCCCTAATCCCCATATGTCACTCTAGGAGCTGCTTCTTCTTCCAATCCCCATGTGCCACTCTAGGAGCCCCTTCATCCTCAATTCCCATTTGTCACTCTAGGAGCCCCTTCATCCCCAACCCTCATGTGTCACGCTGCTTCTTCTTCTCCCAATCCCCATGTGCCACTCTAGGAGCCTCTTCATCCCCAATCCCCATGTGCCACTCTAGGAGCCCCTTCATCCCCATGTGCCACTCTAGGAGCCCCTTCATCCCCATGTGCCACTCTAGAAGTTGCTTCTTCTTCTCCCAATCCCCATGTGTCACTCTAGGAGCTGCTTCTTCTTCCCCAAACTCTCATGTGCTACTCTCAGAGCATTTTCATCCCAATCCCCATGTGCCACTCTTAGAGCCCCTTCATCCCCATGTACCACACTAGATGCTGCTTCTTCATCCCCAATCCCCATGTGCCACTGTAAGAGCCCCTTCATCCTCAATCCCCATTTACCACACTAATTGCCCCTTTATTCCCAATCCCTTTGTGCTGCTTCAGAAGGCAGAAGCCCCTCCCTCTGCCTCTGATTTGTAGACCTCCTGTTGCACTGCATCCTGGAACTTTTAGTTCCCAGCTGTAGAGCCTAGAAAGTGCCCATCCCTTTCATTCCCAGTCACAATGCCCCTCTCCAGGAGAACCTTCATTTCCAATCCCCATGTGCCACTCTAAGAGCCCCTTCATTCCCAATCCCCATGTGCCTTTCTAGGAGCCTCTTCATTCCCAATCCCCATGTGCCACTCTAGGAGCCCCTTCATCCCCAATCCACATGTGCCACTCTAGGAGCTGCTTCTTCCATCAATCCCCATGTGCCACTCTAGGAGTCCCTTCATCCCCAATCCCCATGTGCCACTCTAGGAGCTGCTTCTACTTCCCCCAATCCCCATGTGTCACTTTAGGAGCCTCTTCATCCCCCAATCCCCATGTGCCACTCTAGGAACCCCTTTATCCCCAATCCCCATGTGTCACTCTAGGAGCCTCTTCATCCCTAATGCCCATGTGTCACTCTAGGAGCTGCTTCTTCTTCCAATACCCATGTGCCACCCTAGGAGCCTCTTCATTCCCAATCCCCATGTGCCACTCTAGGAGCCCCTTCATTCCCAATCCCTGTGTGCCACTCTAGGAGCCCCTTCATTCCCAATCCCCATGTGCCACTCTAGGAGCTGTTTCTTCTTCCCCCAATCCCCATGTGCCACTCTAGGAGCCCCTTCATCCCCAATCCCCATGTGTCACTCTAGGAGCTGCTTCTTCTCCCAATCCCCATGTGCCACTCTAGGAGCCTCTTCATCCCCAATCCCCATGTGCCACTCTAGGAGCTTCTTCATTCCCAATCCCCATGTACCACTCTAGGAGCCCCTTCATTCCCAATCCCTATGTGCCACTCTAGGAGCCCCTTCATTCCCAATCCCCATGTGCCACTCTAGGAGCTGCTTCTTCTTCCCCAATCCCCATGTGCCACTCTAGGAGTCCCTTCATCCCCAATCCCCATGTGTCACTCTAGGAGCTGCTTCTTCTCCCAATCCCCATGTGCCACTCTAGGAGCCTCTTCATCCACAATCCCCATGTGCCACTCTAGGAGCCTCTTCATCCCTAATCCCCATGTGTCACTCTAGGAGCTGCTTCTTCTTCCAATACCCATGTGCCACCCTATAGAAGCCTCTTCATGCCCAATCCCCATGTGTCACTCTAGGAGACCCTTCATCCCCAATCCTAATGTGTAACTCTAGGAGCAGCTTCTTCTCTATCCCAATCCCCATGTGCCACTCTAGGAGCCCCTTCATCCCCAACCCTCATGTGTCACTCTAGGAGCTGCTTCTTCTTCTCCCAATCCCCATGTGCCACTCTAGGAGCCTCTTCATCCCCAATCCCCATGTGCCACTCTTGGAGCCTCTTCATCCCCAATCCCCATGTGCCACTCTAGGAGCACCTTCATCCCCATATGCCACTCTAGAATTTGCTTCTTCTCCTCCCAATCCTCATGTGCCACTCTAGGAGCTGCTTCTTCTTCCCCAATCCCTCATGTGCTACTCTCAGAGCCTTTTCATCCCAATCCCCATGTGCCACTCTTAGAGCCACTTCGCCCCATGTACCACACTAGATGCTGCTTCTTCTTCCCCAAATCCACATGTGCCCCTCTAGGAGCCCCTTCATCCCCAATCCCCATGTGCCACTGTAAGAGCCCCTTCATCCCCAATTCCCATTTACCACACTAATTGACCCTTTATTCTGAATCCCTTTGTGCTGCTTCAGGAGGCAGAAGCCCCTCCCTCTGCCTCTGATTTGTAGACATCCTGCTGCACTGCATCCTGGAACTTTTAGTTCCCAGCTGTAGAGCCTAGAAAGTGCCCAGCCGTACCGGACTAAATTTTAGATGCGGCTGGCAGTTGCGGTCAGCTTGGCAGTTGCCGTCAGCTGGGGTAAGTGGGGGCCCCATGGAGACCCCAAAATCAGAGTGCCAAGCCTAATTTTAAAGCACTTATCATGCCCTGGCCCCTGTTGAGACCCTTATCTACCGGGTTCCTGACTGAAGTTTGCCCTTTCACCCCCTGATGGCGACCCTGGCTTCCAGTCTTATTTTCAATTAATAGTGTTATTAGGTAAGAGTGCTATGAATGATCTCTTATTATCCTAGAGTTTTTTTTTTTTTCATTATGGTTACAAATCAATTAATTCTGTCATTTTCAAGATCTTCAGTGAGATCAACCAGTTTTATTGAATTTAGGGCAATGTGACAAATGAATTTCTGCTGGATAGATGTAAACTGGGAAAGACCTTCTGGTCTGGGAGATGCTACAAGAAATAAGAGTGAGACTTTTGTCTGTGCTGTAATTTGTTTTTTATTTTCTGTAATTTAGTGTTTGTTTTTTTGGTAATTTAGCTAATTTTATTTAATTTATTTAATTGTATTTAATGTAGGGAATTGATTTAATTGTAGTGTGGTGTTGGGTGTTAGTGTAACTTAGGTTAGGTTTTATTTTAAAGGTAAATTTGTATTTATTTTAGCTAGGTAGTTATTAAATAGTTAATAAATATTTAGTAAATATTCTACCTAGTTAAAATAAATACAAACTTGCCTGTAAAATAAAAATAAACCCTAAGCTAGCTACAATGTAACTATTAGTTATATTGTAGCTAGCTTAGGGTTTATTTTATAGGTAAATATTTAGTTTTAAATAGGAATAATTTAGGTAATGATAGCAATTTGTATTTAGATTTATTTAAATTATATTTAAGTTAGGGGGTGTTATGGTTAGACTTAGATTTAGGGGTTAATAAATTTAGAATAGTGGCGGCGACATTGGGGACGGCAGATTAGGGGTTAATAAATGTAGGTAGGTGTCGGCGATGTTGGGGGCAGCAGATTAGGGGTTCAAAAATATAATGTAGGTGACGGCGATGTCCAGAGGGAAGATTAGGGGTTAATAAGTATAATGTAAGTTGCGGCGATGTTGGGGGCAGCAGATTAGGGGTTAATAATATTTAACTAGTTTTTGCAAGGCAGGAGTGCGTCGGTTTAGGGGTTAATATGTTTATTATAGTGGTGGCAATGTCCGGAGCGGCAGATTAGGGGTTAAAGTGTTTGCGATGCAGGAGGGCCTCGGTTTAGGGGTTAATAGGTAGTTTATGGGTGTTAGTGTACTTTGTAGCACTTTAGTTATGAGTTTTATAGTACAGCGATGTAACATAAAACTCATAACTACTGACTTTAAAATGCGGTACGAATCTTGACGGGGTAGGGTGTACCGCTCACTTTTTGGCCTCTCTGGACAAACTCATAATACCGGCGCTATGGAAGTCCAATAGAAAAAAGGCTTTACTAAATTTACGTAAGTTGGTTTGCGGTAAGGCCAAAAAAGTGTGCGGTGCACCTATACCTGCAAGACTCATAATAGCAGCGGGCGTAAAAAAGCAGCGTTAGGACCTGTTAGCGCTGCTTTTTAATCTTACCGCACAACTCGTAATCTAGCCGAAAGATTTCTATGTAGATAAGAACCAGAAATCTAGAATGTTCTCTCTCTGTCTCCAAAATACAGCTCTGTTTTCTAATGGGACATCTGAATCTTCATCATTACATTTATAAAACAATAAACGGTTAAACTTCATGTAACAAGTGATCTTTGCTCAGATTACAATATGACAGCGCTACAGTAATATGTATCCGTTAAGGGCTAGATTACAAGTGGAGCTCTATTTAGCGCTTTCCCTCAAGCATAAACTTTGCTAGAATTAATCTTTTCGCGTGAGACGGGTTGTGCACGTATTGCAAGTTGAAAGTACAACATGCGCTAACCAAATATTGCGACTGCATAGAAGTCAATGGAGAGCACAGGAGAAAAAATCTATCGCTTGTGCGCTAACCCGGCAGGAGTTATGAATATTTCACTTTCTAATATTCTTCATTTACATAAAAATGTAATTGTATATTTTTTATATATATATTTATATATATTTATCTGTATATACCTATACCTGTATATCTATTCCTATAGATACATACTAGGTATATTTATCTATTTTACATAAACATTATCACATATATATAGAAATATTTATTTAATAATACATTTTTTTTTCTATGTGAAGAACATAGGAATGTAAAATATGCGTATCACACTTGGCATTTTGCAATTTAGGTCTAACACAGTGTTGAGTTAGCGCGCATGAATTGCTAACCTAAATGCGCATTCTTGAATATAAAAAACTTAAAAATATTAATAAAAATTATTAAAAATTACTATACATAATTTGTATTAGTAAAGTAAGAAAAAGCTGCAATAAAGCACAGCAGACAGTTATCATCAATATTAAATGAATTATGTAAAGTGCAAAATCCTATAACTAGGAAGTTGACAGAGGGCGCAAAAGTTGGTGTGATAAGATTTTATAGTAAATTTTAGTATTTTTTCTTTATTTGTAAAAATTGTGAAACCTAGGTTTCAAGTGAAAATTGTAAAACTTAGGTTTCAAGTGAAAAAATGTAGACCATGTAAAAATATAAAAAATGTGTACAACCTAGGGATGAAATAGTTCACTAACTGTGGAAATATTGAGAACTTGAAAAACTAAATATAAAGAACTTGAAAAATGTAAATAAATGTCTGATGAAACAGCCAGCCAGCTGAGAAACGCGTTTCATGATTTGTATATGATTTTGTCACAATAAATTTGTGTTTTTAAGTAGTTCTCCTTTTTTACTACTGTACACAATTTGAAGTGCTCCACATCATTCTTATTCGCTAGATGGTTTTGAAGATCCTCCAAGGGAGATCAGACTGAATGATCAGTTTAGACAGCTGGTGTCTACAATATCTAGCCTGGCTGCTTGCATGATTACACCGTGCATGCCCAAATCTGAGTACCCCTTTTTCACATTTATTTGAAGTCACCACAGATACCAGTCACATGTGCACTATGAGAAGCCTTCTGTTTTCCTAAAAAGGCCTTACCCCAAACCCATACTAATACACACAGAAAATGAATTAACCAAGCAGCTTTGTTTGAATATATTTTGCTTCCAGCAGATTAAGTGCTCATTGGCTGACAAGCAGATCTCCTGTTACTTTATAGGTGTCATTTTATAGGAGTGTCATGCCTCACAGTCATAACAAATTGGTACAGGAATATTCATTTGACAAGACACAAAATACTGTAAAGCAACTTCTATGTACCGTTAGATGCAACAACATCATTTGTGTTTAATCAGAATAGTCTGTTATATCATTTGTTAATGTGTGTGCTTTTACTAAATGTGTATTCTAATGAGTAGAAATGGTTTAGAAAACCACAAAACCACTGAGCTTTGATGTAGTTTTCTATCACATGAAATACCTGACGCATTAGATTGGGAGCTCAGTATGACACCTCATTTATAAATCACATTCTAAGCCATTTCATGATTTGTGACATAACAAAATATTAAATATGAGAGTAAAAGATTAAAAAAAACAATATTTGAACATTCCTTTTATTAACCTTTTAATAAGAGATTAGGTCTAGAATTATGTATGTTTGTTATTTATTTCTATATTTAATACATGTGTGATACAGAGACAATCAACAGTCACATAAATACATAATTATTTTTTGCAGGATTGTTGTTATTATTAATATTATTAATAATAATAATTTTTGCTGGATGCAAAATACTAAGGTCTTCTAAAAAATAAACAAAGGTATGATGTATGTTCAGTGCAAACAATAAAATATGCATTCTTATTTGTAGACACCAGGGGGTGCTGGCTCACCTTTACAAGCATAAACAAAAAACATTTTGGTCAGCGTTCAGTAAACGGTATATTTATTATGGGTCTCTAGACATATCAGATTTTTATTGCACATATAATGACCCATTCCCAAGCAAATCCCTATGTATTTTTTTATACTTTATTTTAAAAGATCTGTTGTCCGGTACTGCTCCAAGAAAGAACAGGCGATTCTCTTCCAAATGAGGTCTTGGAGGTTTGTAGCTGCTATTGGAGCTGAGATCAAGGGGTTTTAAGAACCTCCCCCCATCCAGCTCCCCAGCAGCTACACTGAGCTTCCTGGTTCTGCCCCTTTCTGATATCATCAGGCGCGTACATGGTGACGTCACCAGCAGTACCATGAAGCCTGGGAATGCCGTCCACTAGGCAACGAACAACGAATGACCCACCAAGTTGTAATATAGTTTTACCTAGATTTAAAAGCCTGTTCTGCTTATGTGCTGATCCCAGTTAGGGAAAGTAATAAATTATTATTATTATCATTTATTTGTGTAGCGCCGCAGATTTCCATAGCACTCGTATATGAGATTATGAAATAAGAATCTCAGGGTTTAGTGTACTTTTTAAAGGGACACTGAACCCAAATTTTTTCTTTTGTGATTCAGATAGAGCATGCAATTTTAAGTAACTTTCTAATTTACTCCTATTAGCAATTTTTCTTTGTTCTCTTGCTATCTTTATTTGAAAAAGAAGGCAAGTTTTTTGTTTGTTTCAGTACTCTGGATAGCACTTTTTTATTGGTGGATGAATTTATCCACCAATCAGCAAGGACAACCCAGGTTCTTCACCAAAAATGGGCCGACACCTAAACTTACATTCTTGCAGTTCAAATAAAGATACCAAGAGAATGAAGAAAATTTGATTATAGGAGTAAATTAGAAAGCTGCTTAAAATGTCATGCTCTATCTGAATCACAAAAGAAATTTTTTTTGTACAGTGTCCCTTTAAGTATATTTGCATGAAATAAATGGTAACATTAAATCTATATAAATGAATATTGAATCTAATAGGAAAATGCTGTTTGTGTACAACTGACCTAGCAACAGACTGCTAATTGGCTAATAAAGACAATCCCCAGCTCTCTATTAGTGCACTGAGACACTCCTCCACTAACATGAAAGTAAAAAATTATTTATATAGGACAGGAACCACTATTAAACAACATTAGCAAAAAAAAAAAAAAAAAAAAAAAAAAAAGGATTAGCAGTATACTAAAATATCCTCTTAAAAGGGACAGTCTAGTCAAAATTAAACTTTCATGAATCAGATAGGGAATGCAATTTTAAACAACTTTCCAATTTACTTTAATCACTAAATTTGCTTTGTTCTCTTGGTATTCTTTGTTGAAATCTAAACATAGGTAGGCTCATGTGCTAATTTATAAGCCTTTGAAGGCCGCCTCTTATCTCAGTGTATTTTGACATGTGTGCCATATAGATAACATTGTGCTCACTCCCGTGGAGTCAGCACTGATTGGCTAAAATGCAAGTCTGACAAAAGAACTGAAATAAGGGGACAGTCTGCAGAGGCTTAGATACAAGGTAATCACATAGGTAAAAAGTGTATTAATATAATAATGTTAGTTATGCAAAACTGGGGAATGGGTAATAAAGGGATTTTCTATATTTTTAAACAATAAAAATTCTGAAGTAGACTGTCCCTTTAAGATAAAAATGGATTAGATGTCTCTTTAAAACTGTCTGTATGTTTTAAGTTTAATTAACCCAAATGAATAAAAATACTAATATCACAAAACCCAAAGATATCACAGCTTGTCATTGTTAAATTTAATCAGTTATTAAGTATCTAAATATTTATTGACAGTCTAAGCATATCTGGCTCATAATGTTTTTGCTTTTGTTTTAGGTTTTTTTATGTTGTACGCAAACAATAAATTATTTGCAGAAAGTTATCCTGATCTCATTAATCTCTAATGTCAGACAACTGCTGTCTATTTGGGCACCAGATGGCATAAAAATAAAAAATAATGATATTTTTGGGACCTGTCAGACGTTTCCTACCAGCACTTTGCTAGACACATCCTAATGTTTAAATACATAAATATTATAGTAAACGCCTTATCTGGTAGTATAGCAAAGCTTAAACGCACAAACAATATCCAACGCACCTCTAATCAGCAAATACTTGTCTCAAGATGACAATAATATCATTTAGTTATTAGCCCACTATAACAAAACTCTCTCCTCTGCATTAGACACACTTGCCCCTCCCCAACTGCGCAAAACATCACGCCATCAGTTACAACCCTGACACACTCAGCAAACACGCTATTTGCCAAAATGCTCCCGTACTGCTGAGCGTGTCTGGAGGAAAATTCACTCTGAACCTAATTTCATACACTATAAGCTTATTCTTCGTTCATACACTTCTGCCCTTCACTTAGCCAAGCAAACCTACTTCTCTTCTCTTATATCTACTCTTTACTCAAACCCTAAATGACTCTTCTCCACCTTTAACTCTCTCCTCTACCCACCTGCTCCACCCCCCCCCCCCCCCTGTCTGTCTTTAGTGCTCAAGACCTGGCAGACTACTTTTTAAACAAAACACATACTATCGGAAGCAACATCCCAACACCAACCTGCAATGTTCCAACAACAGACCCAGTTACTCCCTCTGCATCTTCCATCCAGCCACTGAGAAGTATGTTTCTTCCGTACTATCTTCCTCATGCCTCACTACCTGCCTGCTCGACCCTATCCCTTCCCATCTAATACCCTCCCTGTCTTCCACCCTCACTCCTGCTCTTACTCACATCTTCAACCTCTCTCGACCGGCTCATTCCCATCTTCTTTCAAACACGCAAAAGTCACTCCCATACTCAAAAAACCCTCCCTCAACCCTAATTCTCCTGAAAGCTACCGCCCCATATCACTGCTTCCACTAACATCAAAACTCCTTGAAAAACTAGTTTGCAATCGCTTAACCCACTTCCTGTCCGCCAACTCCTTGCTTGACCTCCTGCAAGCCGGATTACGCCCCAAACACTCAACTGAGACTGCCCTTACCAAGGTTACTAATGATCTTCTCTCTGCTAAAAATATTGGCCACTACTCTATACTCATCTTACTTGATCTCTCCTACAGACCCTTAGCTCATTTGGCCTCTGTGACACTGCTCTTTCCTGGATTCACTCCTATCTTTCTCACAGGTCTTTTTCTGTGTCATTTGCCGGAGACTCCTCCTCTCCAATGCCTCTGTCTGTTGGAGTACCTCAAGGATCTGTTCTGGGTCCTCTACTCTTCTCCATCTATACTTCTTCACTGGGTAAACTTATCAACAGTTATGGCTTCAAATATCACCTCTATGTTGACGACACCCAGATCTACCTCTCAACCCCTGCTCTCTCTCCCTCTGTCCTCTTTCATGTCAGCAACTGCTTATCTGGTATTTTTTCCTGGATGGACTCTCACCACCTAAAGATTAACATGTCCAAGACTGAGCTCCTTCTTATCCCCCCCTCAAGCTCTACACCGACTTGTGACTTCTCTATCCCTGTTGACGGCATCATCATTTCCCCATTGCCCCAAGTCCGCTGTCTCAGAGTTACACTTGACTCAAATCTATCCTTCGTCCCCCATATCCAATCGCTTTCTACATCCTGTTGCAACTATCTAAGCAATATTTCCAAGATTCAACCTTTTCTGAGTGCTAACACCACAAAGCAAATAATCCACTCCCTTGTTATTTCCCGACTTGACTACTGCAATAACCTACTTATTGGCCTTCCTCTTTCCCGCCCCCCCCCCTTCAATCCATCCTAAATGCCTCTGCCAGGCTGATCCACCTTTCCCGTCGCTCTGTATCTGCTGCACCTCTCTGTGAGTCCCTTCATTGGCTCCCCATTCACAGCAGAATTAAATTCAAAATTCTCACCCTTACATACAAAGATCTCACCAACGCTGCTCCCCTCTACCTATCCTCTCTAATACACAAATATACTCCAGACCGCCCACTAAGATCCAACAATGACCTCAGGGTCGGCTCCAGAACGAATGAAATGGGGGGGCATTTTTTTTTCACGAGGGGGCACGCATTTAAAAAGCATGTATGAGAGTCAAAATAAGAGCAGACCTACTGTGGCAGTCCAGGGGTTACATTTATCAGATCTCTGGCTGTGCAGGAGTTAGATTTGTTTATATTTCTGGAAGTGCAGCGGTTACATGTGTCATATCTCAAGGAGTATAGGGTTTACATTTATAAGATGTCTGGCAGTGCCACAGCAGTTACATTTACCAGATTTATGGCAGTGCAGGGGTTACATTTGTCATATCTCAGGAATGTCTCCCACATATAACACAGCCAGTGGACACTGTTTGCATGTGTAGCTCTACCAATGACCCTACTAATGATCAAATAAGCTTTTACGTGACAATAAGTTTGAGTGCCAAGCAGTACATTACTTGTACAGATATTATTAATGATATTTACCAGCACACACACAGTATATACAGTATGTATATACACACAAATTATATATATATATATATATATACACACATATACACACACACACATATATATAAATATATATATATACATACACAGTATATATATATATATATATATATACATATATATTTATATACACACACACACACACACTGTGTGTATATATATATATATATATATATATATATAAATATAATAAAACAACCTTGGGGACAAATAGGAGATGTTTTGAAACATGTAAATAATAAACATAAGGCTATTTCACTCATTGTCCCACAGCTACATTTGAAGTGTGTGTATTTGAGCACCTATAATCTGACACACATTTTACACTGATCACTGCAGATAAAGCAGGCACAATGCACACTTGTTTTGTGTGACCTGCAGTGGGGAAACCAAGGAATTCCCAATTTGCTTCTTTATCTGTGGCTGCCAGGATATAAAGCACAACAGGGAAGGGATACTACTCTCACACACACACATTGGTTATACGGCTGTGTTTTCACAAAATTACTTCTGCCTTCCCTCTCACTGACTGTTAGCTTCTCCCAGCACTTCCTGCAGAGGTCTGATGATGTCATCATCTCACTTCAGCTCCGTAGTAAGTGGGCTAGCAGGAGGAGGGGCATTGCAAGCCCTAGGTTAACTGTGAGAGCACCAGCAGGGAAATGCAACTTTATTTGTTATCTGGTTGTAAATAGAGTAGAGTAAAGAGATTAGCTGGGCCCTCCAGTGGCGGATCTCCAGGGTCCAGTGGCTGCAAATGGTTGATGCGAAATTTGGGACCCTGGACGTTCCGTCACTTTTAAAATGTAAAAAAAAAAAAAAAAAAAAAAAAATTTTAAAAAAAGATCACTTATTTTGCCCTGGGGGGCACAGCATTCCATTTGGGGGGGCATTGCCCCCCAATGCCCCCCTTAGAGCCGACCCTGAATGACCTGCTCCTTGCATTTACGACTATCACCTCTTCTCATGCTAGACTGCAGGACTTCTGTCATGCAGCACCTACCCTCTGGAACACTCTCCCTCGTGCTGTCAGGCTTTGCCCTAATCTTTCTTCCTTTAAATGCTCCCTGAAGACTTTTCTGTTCAGAGAAGCCTACCACCCAACTCAATAATAAATTAATTTAATTTACCTAACATTTCCCTCATCTAACTCTGTATTAACATCTTTCTCAATCGTGCAGTCCTCACCTCCTGTTTCTCAACCTCCTACCCTTCTAGATTGTAAGTTCCCACAGGAATAGGGCCCTCAATCCCTCCTGTATGTGTTTGTAAATTTTGTCCTGTCTCTTACAAGTCTTGTATTGTTTTATTTAAATGAATTGTATCCATGGACAGCACTGCGGAATATGTTGGCGCTTCATGAATAAAGTATAATAATAAAAATAATAAAGGGACAATAAAGTCAACATTAAATTTAAATGGTTTGGATAGAGCTTAAAACTTTAAACAACTTTCCAATTTACTTTTTTTTATCAATTTTGCTCCTTTCTCTTGGTATCTTTTTGTTAAAAAGTAGTCCTAGTTGAGCGCACGTGTTTTTAGCCAAATTGCCGCAGTGTTTATTGCAACATTATAGTTGCAAACACTGCTGTCATAGACAGCTAAAGACACGTGCACACTCCTGAGTTCCTATCAGCCTTCCTATGTTTACTCTTTACCAAAGGATACCAAGAGAACAAAGCAAATTGAATAATAGAAATTGAAAAGATGCTTAAAATTGAAATCTCTATCTGAATCATGAATTCATTTTGGTTTTACTGGCCCTTTAACATGGGGACTTTAAACACTTCAGTTTTTTGTCTAAAAGTTGTTCTTTGTCCCACAGTCCCTAGAGCCAAAAAGCTAAATATGTTATTGGCATAATGCAGCAAATTGCCTAAACTGTCTATTGATTTGCAGCGTTTGCAGATTATAGAATTTGCTTTATGGCATCTAAAGGGAACGTGAGTCAAGCACGATTTTTATACAAGAAGTGTCTAATGTCCTTTTAATTGTTTGTTGAGGTCTTAGTTTATTCTATGTCCCATCCCATGAATAAGTATGTTATTTGGTATCATGGTTTCATTGTATCATTGACTGTGGATTTTTTATGGAGGTGTGTGCAGATGCAAATACCAGATATTTTACGTTGCAGGACCATTGTTAGGGGTTGGCTGAGGGAGATGGTGAAAATGTCACATTCTTGACTCAGGGCCAAATGATCAAAAAATCTCCAGCTTCATAGGGACATGCGTCACTGAATTCTCTAAGAAAGGGGGCAGAAGCTGGAAGTACCAAAGAGATGAGAGATGTCATCCAGAAAGTAATAAAACTCTCTCTATATAGAATCTCACAAGGAGAGTGAGGTTATAGGGGACCACCTAGTACTGGTATAAAGTATCAGTTTGCAGCAAATACAAATTAAACCAAAATGCTTTCACTACAATTTAACTTGCATTTGCTTCTAGTTTAGTAAAAGTACTTTTCTGACAGTTAAATAAATATATTGTGAATTTTGTGCAAACTTTAACTGCATACAGCAGGCGAGATAAATCAGTGAGACCTGCAGGTGTAAAATGCTTATAGAATATCATGAAAATTGTGAGAGATTCATATTCATATACTGAAATTATCAGTTTTATTTTACATAGAACAAATATAAAGTGCAATGTAATTTGTTAAAAATACACAGAAATATACAAAGTGGTCGATATGATACTAATTTGGTAAAGTTACACTGAAACTGCTATTTCTAAAATGTTAGAAGGAATCCATATGGAAAAGTCTTGGGGCTGATTATCTAAAGTTCTCTGGGCTTGTAAGATTATTTAAGAATACTTGCCAGTCCTTTTATTTCCCTGGTGGAATAATATTAAGCCATTTTTTACCTGGAAAACAGGGTGTCTAACTAAGGGGATGCATACATTACAAAAATACACAATTAAAGGGACATGAAACCCAAATTTTTCTTTTATGATTTAGATAGAGAGCACATTTTTTTAAAAGTTTCAAATTCATTTTTATTATCAAATTTGCTTCATTCTCATGTTATCCTTTGTTGAAGAGATATCTAGATAGGTAGTATTGTATCAAAATCATAACAAAATTGTTCACCAAAAATCGCATTTTATCAAGAACCTAAAATGTGTATGTAAATTACACAGGAATAAATTGTATTAAATATGCACAGCATAAATTATTATATAAGTGCACAGAACGTGCAAAAAACACTTAAACATTAGTACATATAATAGCAAAACACAAAGCGCAATTGTTGTTTTATCATAAAAGAGGCTGAACATGGGCGTTCCATGAGGGTGTAGGAAATTTTCTCTCAAATCCCAGCGCAAATGTCTAAATATTTCCGCCTTACAGATCTCACTATTTTTCCAGCAAAGGAAAAGGGGGTGAGGTTGTGACAAAATACTAAAACTATTTAATACTCGAATAGAAAAACACACGTAAATATAGGCGATTGTAAGATGCTATATACACAGAAAGCAGTGTAATATGATTTACATTGCCTGAAAGATTTAATTGTTAAAGTCACCCCCCGCTCACCGCTAATTGCGCCCAACACAGCAAACTTTCCCTTTCTAGCGAGCTCAAGTAATTTCAATAGAAGACATCTCGTCACCCACAGGGACTGCCCCTTTTTAAAATATTTCCACCAGCACAGCCCCTGTGAGGGTCGGCATTTCTGTTGTGTTGCTATACAATAACATTATCAGCCAAGTCTAAAGGTTTTTAAACAAATTAACACCAGTTTTACTGCAATTGTTTTTCAATAGACAAAGGCCATTTGCCTTGTTTGGAGGAGCCAATCTGGGGTTTAGACTGCAGACAACAAGGCTAATTGCTATCATAAAATTAGTTTAAACTGCAGTTTGCCAGTTGTTATCTGATAAAGCCAATTAGCGACACATATGTAGCAGGGTTAGTCTTGAGAAGTCAGCAGGGTGAGAATTAGAAATTTAGCAATTTTCAGAGTTAAATGACATGGGGACAAAATAAATTGTAAAAATATAACGAAAAGCTGTTTCATTGCACATAATTTAACATTTTCTATACAAATCTCTAGGTTTTTACTGTCCCTTTAACACCCTATTCAAGTTATCGGATCACCGGAAATCTATCTACGCACTTCTTGGGGGCCCATGGACTTCAGGTTAAGGATCCAGGTTCTAGCCCATATTCTCCTTGTAACTGTGTCATTTATTGGTTGCACCTTAGGTTACACACAGTAACTGTTTTTTACTAAGCAGAACAACAAAGAGCGTTCCTTCCTGCCGGCAACATGAAACAGAAGAGGAAATGACATAGAAAGGTGAGATTTTCAGTCCGAGGTCACAGTGACTAAGATAGCCAGAACTTATACACATCTATTTTTATTACACAGCTGTGACAACCATTTAAAGGGATCTGAAACCCAAAATGACCCTTTCATGATTCAGATACAGCAGAAATTTTAAACAATTTTCTGATTTACTTCTATTATCATTTTTTCTTCATTCTCTAGGTATCCTTTGTTGAAAAGCAGGGAGCCTACACATCTGGAGCACTATATGGCAGCAGTTTTGGAAGAAGAGTATACATTTGAAAGAGCACTAGATGGCAGAACTATCCCCTGCCATATAGATCTCTAGATACCTAGGTATCTCTTCAACAAAGAATTACCATGGGAACAAAGCAAATTTGATAATAGAAGTAAATTGGAAACTTGTTTAAAATGTTATTCTCTGTCTCAATCACTAAAGAACATTTTTGGGTTTCATATCCCTTTAAAGTAGCTGGAAAAACATTTCATAACCACCAGTTAAAGAGACAATACAAAGTCAAAATTCTGATAGAGCATCTCATTATAAACAAATTTGTTTTGTTTTCTTGGTATCTTTGTTGAAGAATAAAGTTAGGTAGGCTGATAGGAGGTCAGGAGCATGCACGTGTCTAGCATTCTATTGTAGTAGTGTTTGCAACTATGTGCAACGTTGCTCTAAACCTTGTTGCAAACACTGCTGCTTGATGACATCTAATAGTCTCCTGACAAAGGATTACTCTAACAAAGAGTACAAAGAGAACAAAGCAAAGCTGATAATAGACATCAACTGGAAAGTTGTTTAAAATTTCCATTTAAGTTTATTTTTTAATTTATTGTCCCTTTAACAACCTTACCCTTGTGTAATCCTTCAAGTGCTGTTAATGTTATCAGTGCTGTGAATTTAAAGGGACATGAAACCCAAAATGTTTCTTTCATGATAAAAATCCAGCAATCATATGTAAGCAATTTTCCAATTTACTTCTATTATCAATTTTGCTTCATTCTCTTGGTATCTCTTCTTGAAGTATCAGCA
Organism: Bombina bombina; assembly: GCF_027579735.1. Taxonomy (NCBI): domain Eukaryota; kingdom Metazoa; phylum Chordata; class Amphibia; order Anura; family Bombinatoridae; genus Bombina; species Bombina bombina. The sequence continues at coordinate 178,744,035 of NC_069509.1, read as the reverse complement.
CTGCACTACTGGGAGCTAGCTGAGCACATTGTTAATCCAATCACAAGAGGCATATAGGTGCAGCCACCAATCAGCAACTAGCTCCTCTACCTGCATTTCAACAGTGGATACCAAGAGAACAAAGCAAATTAGCTAAAGAAGTCAAAAGAAAAAAAAAAAAAATTGTATGATCTGTCTGAATCATGAAAGAAAATTGTGGGGGTTTGTGTCCCTTTAAGGTCTTATTCAACATAAAGACATATCCATCCATAGGATTAGAATACAAGTGCAGATGGGAAGGCATTTTCCTTGGTGAGAGATAGCACAAATAAATATAGAGACCCAATGGAGTTTGTCATTGGTGCTGCAGGCTGGTCTGTACTGGTCAGACATGTCATTATGTCACTCACTGCTTGTAGTCAAGCACACTATGGGGCTGATTTATCAAGGGCCAAATGGCCCCTGATGCCCTTGTTTCCGCGCTAGCCTTCATGCTTGTCGGTAACAGTAGTTATATAAAGACCGCTGCTCCATAACTTGCCCGCCGCCTCTGAACGGCAGACAGCAAACAACCCGATCAGATACAATCGGATTGATTGACACCCCGTGCTAGTGGCCAATTGGCCGCAAATCTGCAGGGGGTGGCATTGCACCAGCAGTTCACCATAACTGCTTGTGCAATGCTAAATGCCAACAGCATATGCCGTCGGCATTCAGACATTGATAAATCGGCCCCTATAGCTCTTCTGTACTGATATTGGTTGTATATTCCTACCTGTATCACTATATCCTTGTATATGAAATGTATATGTGTTTAATTAAAACAGACTAGTATATTCAGATATATTCTGCCCTATTTAAATTTAAGTGTACTGTCACATGCACTTACACCCGCTATTCAAAAGCATACAAAGCAGCATAAATAACAGACAATGTCACCTTGTAGGTCACACTTTGCCAAGTGCATAGAATGTTATAGAAAACAATACGTTACCTCTCTGCCTTGCATATTGTGTGAAACTGCTTTTGAAAAATAAAGCGGATTTGTCCTCAGTATAATTTGCGCTAGATCATACTACAAAAGATTCCCTTTTGCTTGCCAGTGTAAGTAACGCCAAAAATGTATCTACACGTATTTTATGTCACTGGTTCTTTGTCTAAGCCCCCTGCAAAAACATTTACATATAAAGCATCAAATGTAGCAATTTCTTATATTTTTTAATGTACTTTATAACAAATCAGGTTAAAAGATGAAATACAAACTTTCACGTTGCTTTAACGGCAGAGATACAAGCAGTTGGAAGGTTTCTGAGCAAACGTTACATGATTATTGCGTGTTGCATTGAATTTTCCATTAGAGTGTGTTGCACGCCTGTTTGCGGGAGTACGGCTCTTGTATTCTCTTAGATTTCTTTTTGAAAATATGCAGGTGGCTTGGAGCAACTGAGTATGAGTCTTAAAGGGACAATCTAGGCCAAAATAAACTTTCATGATTCAGATAGAGCATGCAATTTTAAACAATTTTCCAATTTACTTTTATCACCAATTTTGCTTTGTTCTCTTGGTATTCTTAGTTGAAAGCTTAACCTAGGAGGTTCATACGCTAATTTCTTAGACCTTGAAGGCCACCTCTTTTCAGAATGCATTTTAACAGTTTTTCACCACTAGAGGGTGTTAGTTCACATATTTCATATAAATAACACTGTGCTCGTGCACGTGAAGTTATCTGGGAGCAGGCACTGATTGGCTAAACTGCAAGTCTGTCAAAAGAACTGAAATAAAGGGGCAGTCTGCAGAGGCTTAGATACAAGGTAATCACAGAGGTTAAAAGTATATTATTATAACTGTGTTGGTTATGCAAAACTGGGGAATGGGTAATAAAGGGATTATCTATCTTTTAAAACAATAACAATTCTGGTGTAGACTGTCCCTTTAAGCAAATATGATAAGAAATATGCAGTGGATCTTTTTTAATCTAGCAGATGGTTTTCATCACAGGTAACTTCAGTTTTTATAGGAATATAATTCCCATTTGCTAAATCACCTGAAAGTGATGCAGCATAACTGTAAAAAAACAAAGAAGAAAATATCACCTGAATATCTCTATGTAAAGAAGCAAGAAATTTTACCCTAAAATGTCTTAATCTCATAATAGTAAGTGGTCTGTAAATAATTATAATTCAGCTTCTGTCAGATGAATGTACAAAAAAATAATTATGTTGATGTCACACTTTGCTTTACTGTGATCTCATGAGATTCCACTTAAATATTGTGAGATTTAATAGTAAACGTCATTAAACTGAGTAGGGAAATAACATGACGGTGCCTGCACATGCCAAATGCACGCTTCCTTGCAAGTCCTGGGACTAGCATCCTGATTGGCTACTTAAAGACCCTTTACAATGGGAGGTAGCTACTGAGGACATTTTGAGGTAAACCATCTTTCTTTTTTACATAGAGATGTTCAGGTGATATTTTCTAGTCAGCTTTTTATAGCTACACTGCATCACTTTCAAGTGCTATAACATGTGGGTATCATGTAATTGTAGTCCTGGTCAGCAGTACAGCGTTGGATTTTCCTGGCGTACATTATGTTGGTGTCCATTCTTGAGTAAGCGTACAAAGCGGGAATTAAATTACAGTATTGGCATTGTGATATCTGAAAAACTTTCCCACATGGTATCTGTGTCCTGATATGAGCTTCCCTTTTAAATACTCAGAATGCCTTCCCACGTGTACTCAGATTATTTGACAGATTTTGACCATCCTAGTACTGTCTTCCCTTCAGCCTCATTTTTATGTTGCTGCTCTTGTGTTTCTTTTGTATTCTGACCATCTTCTTCACTTATGCCCTCTTCAGAAAGGACCTGCACTACTGCAGACAAGTATATGGTATTCCCTACATATTAGTTCCTGCGCGCACAAAAAGCTTTAACTAACACATACGCACTTACTACTCACACACACACAACAGGGAGATATGGGACTCTTAGGCACAGGGCTAAGTCTCTTCATGATAGATCAGTCAAACCAGACTAAATCATTTATTAACTAACGTAATGTTTTACTCTAAATCACTTACATTTAGCTAAAAAAACTGCTACAACTACTCATTACCCATCGCATACTCTGCATATAAAAATCTGACCCAGTTTTCATTTATTTAATTCATGTCTTCTTAGCTGTGGATAAAATGTTTCTGACTTTACTTCCTCATAGTGAACCACACAAATGCATACAAAATACACAAAAAAATGAGTTAAATGTATTGTAAATTGTATGCAGAGAATCTCAATTATCTATACCTTGCAAGTTCACATGTGGCTTTTCATGTCGACCCTTTCAGGAGCTGCCCTTGTGGAATTATTGTAAAAAAAGTGTCAGCCCCTGAAAGTGGTGAGATGTCTCCTATTGAAAATAATGGATCTCGCTGGAAAGTGGAGCGAAATTAGCAGTGAGCAGGAGGCATTACATTACGCTGCTTTCTGCATAAAGTATCTTACAATAACCTATATTTTCATATGCAGAGGTTTTTCTAATAGGGTTATAAGTATTATGGGTGTTTTGAGAAAAGCTTGATACCTTTTAGTTTACGAGAAAAAACTGTGAGATCTGTAGTGTGAAAATCTTTACAGAATTACGCTGGGATTAGAGACAATTTCATATTCGCCCATGGGACGTCCATTTTACGAGAAAACAACAATTACGCTTTGTATTTTGTACTTATAAGTACAAATTTCTAAGTGATTTTTGCACTTCGTATACCTAAATTATGATTTACGCTGTGCATATCTATTATGGTTTTTTTACTGAATAATTTACAAACAAATTTTATATTTTTGCTAAAATATGATTTTTGGGGAAGAATTTTGTTACAATTTTGAAAAAAAATTCCTGCTTATTTTTGAGTGATTGGTTCAATTATTTGTTTTGTAAGATTTATAAAATACAAATTTCATTGTGCACTTTTGTAATGTCTGAATTGCCTCCCCATACAAAAATGCAGTATACGCCTTTAATGAGATGCCCTGTATTTTAGGATAAAAAGTGACTTTCGTTTAGATCATTTCACCAGGGAAATAGAAGTACAGACAGCATTTTATAATAATCTCGCCAGCCCAGAGACCGTTAGATAACCAGGCACTAAACCCTAATAGCGTAAGCAAAAAAAAAATAGATTTTTCCTTTTACCAAGCAATACTTTTCCCGACCCTTACTCCATTTCCTGTTTTCAGAGTTCCTACAAAATAGAAACACTAAAGAAAATAAATGTAAAAAAGAGAGTATTCGTTAGATTATCATAAAGCCACAATAGTAAATAGTTAAAATAATAAATACACCAGATTCAGTCAAATTTAAAGTGCATGTAAACTCAACCAAATAGCTCTGCATCAAAGTGTTTAATTGCCAAAATAAAGGTTAGTTTCATTCATCATATTTTACTAAGATCGAAATTAAAGTCATAATATCTATTATTACTTGCTATTGTTTTTGCCGATTCCTCCGCCTGCAATTTTGGCCCCATTTTTCTTATTTGATTGACACTTCGCTTTCTTAATGTTTTTTTCTTCCCCGGGGCGTCAGGATCGTTGTTCAACACGTCACTTTCTTTAAATGCACATGCGTGAACTACTCAATGACGTAGCATACTCCATGCTCGTCCTCGAGTGTCGCATGCGCAATACCGAAAGAATCTCATTTATTCTAAGACTGGGAGATCACTTGCAAATAACTTTTTAAACGCATGCGCAAATGTCGGCCCTGCTCGTGAACGAGCTTCAGACAAACGTCACGGAGTGGGCGTAAAATATTGAAATGAGGCATTGGATATCGGGCTGCAATCCAGGAAGAAGACGGTTGGGAGGAGTTGAGTGCTTACAACGGAGATAAGTTCTAAATTAAATAAAAGTATATTCCTACAGCCCTGGCCACTTCCGACCAATTTCACTTATCAATTCGGACATGAAGCTCTTCGCAAAGATTCTAGCAACCAGGCTAAACAAATATTTACCAGACCTAATAGGTAGAGATCAAGTAGGTTTTGTCCCTGGACGAGAAGCTAGGGACAACACTATTAGAGTATCACAACTAATCAATCATACTAGGGTTTCAGGCCTCCCGCTAGTGCTTTTCTCCACAGACGCAGAGAAGGCCTTTGACAGGGTCAGTTGGGTCTTCCTGCGTCGGGTGCTAGAACGAATGGGATTTGGTAGGTCCTTTGTACATTCAGTTTTCGCCCTTTACTCCAACCCCAATGCCAAAATAAGAATCAATGGCACCTTATCAGAATCTTTTGATATCAGAAATGGGACCAGACAAGGTTGCCCTTTGTCCCCCCTGTTGTTCGCTCTATCTATAGAGGTCCTAGCTAGCCCACACAGTGCGAACTTCCCAACATATTAGAGGTATCAAGGTAGGAGACACTGAGCATAAGCAAGCGCTCTATGCTGATGACGTCTTATACACATTAACAAATGCTTCTTAATCTCTCCCAGCACTTTTAGACGTCCTTAAGGAATATGGGAAAGCTTCCAACTTCTCTCTGAACTTACACAAATCTGAACTCTTGAATGTTAACACATGTCCCAAAATAATACAAAATTTACAGCTTAAACTCCAGATTCCCCTTGCCGCGACTAAATTGAAGTACTTGGGCGTCTTCTTAACCTCTGACCCCTCAGACCTATTTAAATATAACTACATCCCTCTTAAGAACAACATAGCATCAGACCTCTCCTCCTGGAAAAGTAAATATATATCATGGCTTGGCAGAATAGGGGTTATTAAGATGAATATCTTACCCCGAATTCTGTATCTTCTCCAGACCTTACCCATCACTCTCCCTAGAGGTTACATCACTCAATTACAGAGACTCATTGAACAATACATATGGGCTGACACCAAGCCTAGGATTCCTAGGCGCACTATGTATTTACCAAGAGATAGAGGTGGGCTTGGCCTTCCAGAAATCTCTCTCTACAAAAGGGCGATAGGCCTACAGAGGGTGGTGGAGTGGGCGCAAAACGGAAAACATAAAGCCTGGATTGAAATAGACAGACAAATCCTCAAAATACATAACGTTAGCACATTGGCTTGGTTGCCGCCTTCTCATCGCCCCAGCATAATTAAGAACTACCATCTATTGGTTGAGACACTTAACATTTGGGACTCTACCATTGCAACATCCACTCATATTTCTTCAAGACATTCCCCTCTCACACCTATACTCGAAAACTCTGAGATCCCTTACCACAAAATGGGCTACCAGGGTCTCACACTATATAAACTGAAAGAGGGATCGGTCTTTGGAGTAGTCGAAAACGGGAAAGTAATCCCGCAGAACACACTTAGGGACGTTTACCCCAAAATTTTCTCTTCATGGCTACACTATAACCAACTAATACATTTGATATCTGGCCACAGACACAAACAAGACCTAGGCAGGACACTTAACTCCTTTGAGAAACTTTGTGTGGGAGAGTCCCTCCCAAGACACTTGATATCCCTTCTCTATAAACTAGCTGCCTCCCAGGGCACAGATGCAACCCCGACTTATGTCACACAGTGGACTGAGGACTTAGGGATAGATTATGATGAGCAATCATGGATGAAAGCTTTCAACTTGATTAAAAAGTCATCAGTCTCCTCGACCATCCAGGAGCTCCACATTAAACTTGTGGGTAGGTGGTACTTGACTCCAGTGAGACTCCATAAAATATTTCCTACGGTTAGCCACATGTGCTGGAGGGGTTGCGGAGATGGCGGCTGTCTACTGCACATATGGTGGTCCTGCCCAATTATAATGCCCTTCTGGTCAGAGGTCTTTGACAAGATAACTGAAATTCTTAACATCCCTATTCCAAAGACACCTGAGTCTATACTATTTTTAACGCTCCCTAAGACACAAAGCAAAACACATCTTGCCTTGCTGTTAGTTATGCTCACTAGTGCTAAGAAATTGATCCCAAAAAAATGGAAAAAGCAGTGCCCCCCCACATTAGGAGAATGGTACTCACAAGTAGAAGAGGCCCTAACGCTGGAAAGATACTTTAAAAACCACAAGCTAGAGGAGTATGAGCTTATGAAAGCAATTTGGCAGGGTACAATATAATTAGTTTTGAGAGTAGTGTGGCATCAGGTACACAAACATTAGATAGTCATTGAATGTTTTTTTTTTTTTTTTTTTTTTGTTCTCCCCCCCTTCTTACCCTGGGCCTTCTTGTGCCTAGTCTCCTCTATCCGTCATTCCCCCTAATCTCAACTTTCACTATTCTATCTTATGATCAACCTAAAATTGTTAAAAAAAAGTTTATATTCGCTTCCTCCCACTCCAGATGTGTGTTACGGAGTGCGAGGTGTGTATCAAGATGAAGTGTATGTCTTTTATGTACAAAGATGCAAAGTGCCTCGTCTCTCTATTGCATTTGTTCATTTTGTTGTAACCTTTACACTTCAATAAAGCTCGTTTGAAAAAAAAAAAAAAAAAGTATATTCCTTTTCTTTTTTATATTTTTATTAATGCGGTTTCACTATTTTTAACATTGTGAGCTAGTACGTTGAATTTTAACAAGTAAAATTTACATTCACTTTAACCATACGCTTCCTGGCAAAATCAGCCATTCAAATAACAAAATAAAGGTAAAGGTGCTATTTAGAAACAAGTTAACACAAATCACTGGGAACACATTACAGCACTGTGTCACTTTATGTGCCCTGCTCAGAAGCAGCACTAAACTGTGATTGGCAGCCACATTGCAACTCCTGAGTGGGACTTTACCCCTGTATTAAAAACCTTTGCAGGTGTTATCTATGGTCAGCAATATAAAAATCACACGCTCTACCAAATCACAGCATGTCATCTTGCTTTAGAATGTCCCTTTAACTGTATACTTGACTCAGGGGTTCAATACAGAGTTACTAGCATTTGTGTAATAATATAAAATATTTTTATATGCACCAAAGAATGCAACAAAAAGATAACAACTTTATTGTTTGTGCCATTTACATACCTGATTGGTAAACCTGGGTACTTTGTGCCCTATATATCTACAGATCACATTTCACAATAGCGTTGTCTGCATCATATTCACTAACTTGGTGCCTAAAGGGACATGAAATCAATTTACTTATATTACCAAATGTGCTTGATTCTCTTGGTATCTTTTGTTGAAGGAGCAGCAATACACCACTGGGAGCTAGCTGAGCACATCTGGTGAGCCAATGAGAAGAGGCATATTTGTGCAGCTACCAATCATCAGTTAGATCCCAGTACTGCATTGCTGCTCCTGAGCCTACCTAAGTTTGCTTTAAAAGAAGATACCAAAATAACAAAGCAAATTAGATCATAAAAATTAAATAGAAAGTTGTTTAAAATATGATTCTCTATCCGAATAAATAAAAAAAATGTTTCATTTAATTTGTGTATTGCCCCAAACCTACATTATACAGTACAAATTTCATGTCCCCGGAGAAACCAGTAAAATGCGCTAATGAGTGTCTGAGAATCTGTCTCTGAATTTGCTTCATGTGTGTTTGATCAGCGGTAATTTCCTTGTGAATAAATGATAAGTTCTGCAGCACATATGTGCCAAGATTACAGGCGCTGATTACGCATTCTATACTCTGATAATGACCCTTGAAATCTTATTAAAATTCCCAGCCTGCACTTGCTCCTGCACGCTCTGTTTGTGCCACTGCTATAAATAAAGATGTTTTACATAGCTTAGCCCATCTGAGCGCATATTAAGAGGCAACAGAAAAAGCAAAATATAGACTCACACGTGTTTAAAGCAGCAGCGTCATTTCCAAAATCAATTCTGCTACAATAAAGATAAAGCAATTTTTCTCAATTCCAGTTATTCGGGCACACTAACAGGCTAGATTTTCAGATTATCTAGGGTGAAAGCAAATATATATACCCATGGTTAGTGAGCAGCTGTTTATTTCACGTGTTGTAGTTCAGATATCCTTAAAACCTGTCCGGTTTTTGCGCCCTGAGGACTGAGAAACATTAATTTAAATGTTCAAACTGTTTTGTGAGCCTATAACTGCCCTGTAATTGTGTTATTTTCATAGGGAAAATAAATACATTGAGATTTTGTGTTTTTTTAACACCTTTATGCCTTAGGCGAGTGTTTAACATTGTAACAAAGTTGCTTGAAAATTAAATCACGCAATTGTTGATGTTCAAGGCCGGGATTGGATCTTGGGGTACTGCCTATGAGGCAATCATGTGATTTCAAGGCCGGGATTGGATCTTGGGGTACTGCCTATGAGGCAATCATGTGATTTCAAGGCCGGGATTGGATCTTGGGATACTGCCTATGAGGCAATCATGTGATTTCAAGGCCGGGATTGGATCTTGGGGTACTGCCTATGAGGCAATCATGTGATTTCAAGGCCGGGATTGGATCTTGGGGTACTGCCTATGAGGCAATCATGTGATTTCAAGGCCGGGATTGGATCTTGGGGTACTGCCTATGATGCAATCATGTGATTTCAAGGCCGGGATTGGATCTTGGGGTACTGCCTATGATGCAATCATGTGATTTCAAGGCCGGGATTGGATCTTGGGGTACTGCCTATCACGACTGTACCCTTTAGTTACTATAACAACACGACTGTACCCTTTAGTTACTATAACAACAAGACTGTACCCTATAGTTACTATAACAACACGACTGTACCCTTCAGTTACTATAACAACGTGACTGTACCCTTTAGTTACTATAACAACACGACTGTACCCTTTAGTTACTATAAAAACATGACTGTACCCTTTAGTTACTATAACAACAAGACTGTTCCCTTTAGTTACTATAACAACACGACTGTACCCTTTAGTTACTATAACAACAAGACTGTTCCCTTTAGTTACTATAACAACACAACTGTACCCTTTAGTTACTATAACAACATGACTGTACCCTTTAGTTACTATAACAACACGACTGTACCCTTTAGTTACTATAAAAACATGACTGTACCCTTTAGTTACTATAACAACAAGACTGTTCCCTTTAGTTACTATAACAACACGACTGTACCCTTTAGTTACTATAACAACAAGACTGTTCCCTTTAGTTACTATAACAACACAACTGTACCCTTTAGTTACTATAACAACACGTCGGCCACGTAGCCGTCATTGGTTACCAGAGTATTCAGTATGTATATAAAAGGGAATGTCCAAGTCCCAGATGTAATCTATGACTACGGGGTTTCCCAAAACGCATCAGGGTGGCACCCCCTGTTTGTACTTTTGTAAACATCACGCTGTATATTTCTTGGTTTTTAAACTTCTGAGACTGAGCCGGTCTGGGATTTTTTATCTTTTGTTGTTGGATTATTTATAGTACACCTGTCATTAATGGATATTATTGGTTAAAGGAACAGTAAACCTAAGTGTACTTTATATTGAAAGAGAGTGCATAAATTATTTAATTTATGCCAAATGTTATAAATGCAGATGTCATGAAACAAACACCTTGAAATCAGCTCCCTCAAAGGCTCCATAGACCTCCCCCAAGTCCACACGTTTGCTTCTTGAAATCAGCAGTGGAAATATCCCAATAAGATGGTGATCCACTGTGCCATAACTATCTTACCATAGGTATTAGGGCTACATTTATAAAGCAGCGGATGCTGCTTCAGGGGCCCATCATTTCAGGTGAGCCTAAAACGGAAGTTAAAGGGACAGTCAACATTTTTGTTGTTTAAAAATATAGATAATCCCTTAATTACCAATTCCCCAGTTTTGCATAATCAACACAGTTATAATTATACATGTTTTACCTCTGTAATTACCTTGTATCTAAGCCTCGGCAGACTGTCCCCTTATTTCAGTTCTTTTGACAGACTTGCATTTTAGCCAATCAGAGCTGTCTCCATGGTAAATTCACATGCATGTGCTCAATATTATTTATATGAAACATGTGAACTAATGCCCTCTAGTGGTGAAAAACTATCAAAATGCATTTAGATTAGAGGCAGCCTTCAAGGTCTAAGAAATTAGTTTATGAACCTCCTAGGCTTAGCTTTCAACTAAGAAAATCAAGAGAACAAAGCAAAATTGGTGATACAAGTAAATTGGAAAGTTGTTTAAAATTACATGCCCTATTTGAAACATGAAAGTTTTTTTTGGACTTGACTGTCCCTTTGAAAAGCAGCGACTGCTCCTTCTTAGGGGTCGATTTATCAAAGGCTAGGCAAACTCTGTATGTGCTTTGCATGTAACTGCGCCCTAGCTCACCTCCAGAGAAGCGCACATGTGCGCCTGAATTTATAAAAAAAATAGACGTAACTTTGCACAGGCGAGCTGGGGCGTAATAATGATAAATTGTGCCTGTTGGAAACAGCATGTGCTCCCTATTTATCACAGTACATCCCTATAAATATTTACGCCACAGGTGGAGAAGGCGTTTGACAGAATTGACTGGAAGTACATGACCAATGTTTTACAGAGGATGGGCTTTGAGGGTACCTTCATGACAGCCATTCGAGCAATCTACTCGAGGCCCCAAGCTCAGGTGACTGGGGAGGATATAGGTCGGCCACTTTCCCCATACTTAATGGCATGAGGCAGGGGTGCCCCCAGTCGCCCTTACTATTTGCGCTCTGCATCAAACCACTGGCAGCTAGAATAAGAACACATCCAGACATAGAGGGAGTTAAGATAGCACACTCAGAATACAAACTGGCCCTAATCGCAGACGATATTCTATTAACAATTACAAAACCTCTCATATCCCTACCCAATTTATCTTTCTCGAGCATCTCAGGCTACAAAATTAATTCAGATAAATGTGAGGTTCTTCCCATTGCCATCCCCCGCCAGACTCAGAAATTATTGGAGTTGAACTTTGACTTTAGATGGGTCAAGCATACACTTAAATACTTGGGGGTTAATCTTCCACAACAGATACAACACCTATACAAATACAACTATCCACCCCTGTCCCAAAAAATTAGACAAGACATTACAAAATGGCGTAAATACAACTTCTCTTGGATGGGAAGACTGGTGGCAGTCAAAATGACCATTCTACCCTGATTACTTTATTTATTTAGAGAACTGCCAATAAAGATTGTCATTGCGGATATAGAAAGGCTACAAACAGATCTCTCAGCTTTCATTAGAGGGGCAAAATTAGCAAGGATTTCTAAACACTTTGTGCATAGACATAGATCACTAGGGGGGTCGGGGGTCCCAATTTGATGGACTATTATAGAGCAGCCAGAACAGCACAAGACGCGATGATACTGAAGAGAGAGGGAGAAGCTACTTGGATTACCTTAGAGGAGGAATTAGAGGGGAGGGCATACCCAGACTCCATTTTGTGGAATACGCAACAGACTGGGACTGATGACCGTCACTCAGAAGCGTACACAAGAGATCTTACAGTTAATTTATGGTCAAAAATATGGAAGAGAGAGGACATCTTTCCTAAAAACTCCTTGCTGATGCCAATTAGATACCTCGTACAGGGAGAAACACATAAACATCTAAAGAAATGGGAAAACAAAGGCCTCTATAGAGTAGCAGATATTCTAGAGAGGGGAGCGTTGCTGCCCTTTTCTCACCTACAAGAGAAGATTGCACTCCTTAAGCTACACTGGTTTATATATTTACAGCTGCAATCCTCTCTCCGAGATTTCCTCAAAAATACACCAGGTAGGGTGGCCACGACGCTAGAAATCTCCAGCATTAGCCCACATAGACCCAAACACTCTATATCCAGGCTATATGTAGCAATTCAATCCCCCCCAACCGCACCAAAAACACACATAATGCTAGCATGGGAGAGGGAATTGGAAATAGTAAAAGACAAACAGGAATGGGAATTAATATTCCAATCGGGAGATAAGGGCTTATTAAGCGTTGATTTAAAGGAGAACACGCTAAAAACAGCCTTTAGATGGTACCTAACCCCAGTTAGGTCTGCACATATTAGCCCCCAGGGAAGGAACCTGTGTTATAGAGGCTGTGGACAGAGAGGCACATACAAGCACATGTGGTGGGATTGTGTGGTTGTGCAAGAGGTGTGGAGGAAGCTATCTTCATTTATAAGTCAGTTGATAGATGAGGAGTTTAATCTCAACATACAGCAGGCATTGCTACACGAACCCATAGAAATTTACCATAGACACCTGAATACCTTTATTAGAATTCTGTGTACAGTTACCAGAATATGTATCGCAAGATACTGGAAGATAGGAGCTCCAACATGGACGGAGATATACAATAAAATACAATTTACATATACCATGTATGAAGAAGCAGCAGGAATCCTAAACAATAGGGAGACATTGCAAAAGGTATGGTTCTGCTGGATAGGCAGACAGGAACAAACATCTAAAGTCTAAAATTAACACGAGCCAATGTGGGGTTGGCGGGGGTGCGCTGTGAGAAAAAGTAACTCTACTTTTCAGGTACTGTACTACTCACAAAAAAAGAGTCACTGTTCTATGTGAGAGGGGGGGAAGGATTGGTTTATTTACCATTGTTATTTTGCAGTTTCACTTTATTCTGTTCGATCAGATTACTACTCATCTCACAACTATGTTGTTTTTTGGTGTACGAGGTTTGTTAAGTTTAATTGGAAAATATACTAAGAGGTGATGGTTCCACTCTAAAACATTAGATATACGAGCAGGTATGAACGCAGGAGTACTAATTATTGATATGACTCGAATACCTGTATCTCAGAAGTAATGAGAATGTAATAATGATTAAATTACTTTTTTATGTATATTGCAAAAATTTTCAATAAAATTATTTTAAATTAAAATAAATATTTACGCCGCCATGTCTTGATAATCAAAAAAGAATCAAGCAGGCCATGTGGGGTCACCTGTGACACTGGACAGTGGGAGCAGCAGGGAGTCAGGGACTGAACTGAAGAGACGGCGGGACCGGCGGCAACTTGGGCAGCAGCAGCAGGCAAAAAAGCAGAGCAGAGGCAGGCAGCAGGCACATCATTCGGTTCAAGTCTGAAGATCATCATGTATGTAGTATAATTTTTTTTTATTAATTATTATTGTGAAGTTGTGAACAGTGAATGTGATATAGAAGTTAGTGTCTTGACTGTGTGTGTGAAGTCCAGTAGAAGACTCAAAATATGGCATTGGCAGACTGTTTTATATTAGCATGGCATGTACACTTCATGCAGATATTCATATGGTGGAGATATATTTATTCATAGTGTTTTTACTTGGAGCATATTTGCAAAAGCAGGTGTTGGGCTAAATTCTCTAGATTATCAAAAATCAAATGCTCCAAGTAAAAACACTATGAATAAATATATCTCCACCATAATGCATATATGTAATATGCATGAAGTGTAGATGCCATGCTATATAAAACTGTCTGCCATATTTTATTTTTTTTGTCATAGCAGCTTCTCAATAATTTACTCCTCAGGCCTGCATACTATTATGAAACTGAAGGTTCCTCAGCATAGCTTGCTTGAGAGAAGTCATACTTGAGTGAATGGATGGCTGACTGTATAAATCTAGCTAGCAATTCCACCTAGTACCTCCACAGGAGAAATAGTGGATATATTGATATATTTTGAGATTATATATATTACATATATTCATTAAAGTGGAGATATATTAATTCATAGTGATTTTACTTGGAGCATTTTTGCAAAAGCAGATGTTGGGCTAAATTCTCTAGATTATCTAGAGAATTTAGCTCAACACCTGGGCAGGTATCCTGTCTGATGTCTTGTTTGTATGTGAGTGTGTGAGTATGTGACTGTGTGAGTATGTGACTGTGTTAGTATGTGACTGTGTTAGTATAAGACTGTGTTGGTATGTGACTGTGTGTATGTGACTGTGTGAGCATGTGACTGTGTGAGTGTGTGAGTATGTGACTGTGTGTATGTGACTGTGTGAGCATGTGACTGTGTGAGCATGTGACTGTGTGAGTGTGTGAGTATGTGACTGTGTTAGTATGTGACTGTGTGAGCATGTGATTGTGTGAGTATGTGAGTATGTGACTGTGTGAGCATGTGACTGTGTGAGTGTGTGAGTATGTGACTGTGTGTATGTGACTGTGTGAGCATGTGACTGTGTGAGCATGTGACTGTGTGAGTGTGTGAGTATGTGACTGTGTTAGTATGTGACTGTGTGAGCATGTGATTGTGTGAGTATGTGAGTATGTGACTGTGTGAGCATGTGACTATGTATGGGCTCATTGTCACAATTCTTGTCTGAGAAATTTCAAGAGTTAACTGTAATAAGTAAAAGAATAGCAAAAGAATAAAAATAAATAAAGGTGTGTCACAACCCATTGATCTGATGACAATAATTGTGTCACAACTTAGCGCTCACAAGCTAACTGCTGTAGCAACACACTACATGCATTTTACTTTGCTGTGTATGTAATGAAGTCCTATAGCACAACATCCCATTCACTAAGGCATTGGTTATAATGATCTGACATCTCACTTGGGTATATAGCTAATATACAGGGCAGTGGCGGAACTTCCAGGGTCGCAAAAAGTTGCGACCAGGCCCAGGAAGCAGTCTCTTTTTTGCCCCAAATGTGACTTTTAATGTATATACGGAGGGGGCTGCGCCGGAGGGGCGGGGTTAAGATGAAGGGGGCGGGTTTGACTCAGAGGGGGTGGGGCGGGCCGGTCTATACAAATTTCCAGGGCTGGTCTGATTTTCCAGTCCGGCCCTGCCTAGGCGAATACAAGCAGAGTACGAAGAAGTTTCTTTCAGATTTGCGCAATTATAGGCGCAGATTGCTTTCATAAATATGGCGATTGATGCATATGCGTTATTTTGCCCGCAATTACAGGCAAATTGCTTTGATAAATGTAGCCCTTAACCTGTCCGCCACCTTTTCAGTGGCAGTTTAAAATCATTCCAATTTGATACGATTGGGATGATTGACAGCCCCTGCTAGCGGCCGATTGCCTGCCAGTGAGCAAGGGGTCGTCATCGCACAAGCATTTCACTAGAAATGCTTGTGCAATGTTAAATGCCAACAATGTATGCTGTCCGCATTTAGCGATATCGAGCGGACATATGATATTGCTACAGCGACACATGCCCGCTCGACATTTCGTAAATCTACCCCAACGTCTGTTTCTCTAGTTCTACAGAGCAATATAGCAAATTGGCTGACACCCCAACCCATGAACGTGCACAATGAGAAAGGAACGGACAGCAGCGCTCTTACAGGTCGTACAAGCAGCTTAAACATTTGAGAAGAAATTGCTTCCGACATTGCAGTCACCCAGAGAAGAAAATAGTTGTTTTTTCAGGTGGTCTGGCAGCTGTTGTATATAAATTAAATTAGTAATGCACACTATTTGAATATACAGTGCACTTAAAGGGACAGTATACACTCATTTTATAGCAAAACTATACATTTATTTAAAAAAAAAAACTTTATGGGCTATATAAATAGATCATCTACAAAAGATTTATGCAAAGAAAAAATGAGTGTATAATGCCCCTTTAATTCAGATAGAGCATGCACTTTAAAACAACTTTTGAATGTACTTCTATTGTCATGTTTGCTTTTCCCCTTGGTATCCTTTGTTGAAGAGCAGCAATGCACTACTGGGAGCTAGCTGGTGATAGATGGCTTTAGCTAGCTCCCAGAAGTGCATTGCTACTCTTGAGCATATTGTTCAACAAAACTGACTGAGCAGTTGTTTGTTCCTGGCAGATTGCTTTTCCTCCTGTATGTTCCGATTATCCCTGCCTATTGTGTGATTTAATATCTCTATATATAGTGTAGGTGCCTCTGAGGTATTTTTTATTTGCAATAGAGAGATTTTTCATACACATTTTATTTGGATTTACAATAGATATACTTTGTTTGGCAGATTATTTCTAGATTATATTTGTGTGAGTGAGCATTTCACATTTCTAACCAGACCTGAAGTAAAGTCATTTTGTTATAAAGTGTCAGACAATAATGTAGTGGGTTTTTTCTTCCTTGTATTCCTTATCCAGAGAAGGAAGGCATTGAATCCTTTGAGTTTGAATTCTTGTGCCTACAAACCTTCTTTTTCAGGGATATTGTTATAGAAAACATAAATCACATATTGTATACAAAACTCTTTAAACCTTCAAAGTGAGCTATAAAGTGTAGTGACTGCCAACATCTATCCACTTCTCATGCAGATGCAGAATTGCTTTAGGCAGGAAGAATTAATATAATCACAGGACATGGCAACTGAATGGAAACAGCCAAATCGCTGTGCGGTAATGTTTCCTGGAGCACTGAAGGTCTTGAGAACATCAAAATACCGTCAGTTGGTCCAGTTATGCGTCTTCCAGATATGTTTCCTTGTACTATAAATGTATTGCCCTAAATTAGTAGATGTTGTTGTTAAGGCTTTTTAGAAGTTGAATATACATCATAATTATGTATATATCTCAGCATTTATTCCCTGTATTGCAGAATCATTCATTTAAAAATAAAAGTTTTAGAAGCATTTAAACTGTGTGTTTTTTTTATTACATACAAACATCTTGAAAATCCACTTGAATGTATTTGTAGTATTTCCTTTATTGTAACCAGTTCATGACCTCCTACACAAGTAATTAGGTTGTAGCATTTTATAAGGTCAGATTTGTGGGCCTCGATCCGATATTCAGCATCGCCCGCAAAAGCCGGTGACGCCAAATTTTGCACTGGTTTGGTACCACATATACGGCGTAACCTAGAAGATACGCTCGTATATTTCTGCCTTTGGTCGTAGTTTTTTGGCCCATAGACAGGTATACCAAACCAGCGCAGTTTGGTATCCAATATACAGCGTAAGGACTTACTCCATTTTCACCTCGCCACAAATTGCAGGCGTAGTAAGCCTTACGCTGTGTATCGGAGCCCCGTAACTCCCTAAACTACCTGCAAAATAAAAACACCTAACACATGCGCAATGTCTATCTACCTGTCAACCGCGATCCCCCGCCGTAATACCTAATAAAGTATTTACCCCCTAATCCGCCGCTCCCGGACCCCGCCTCCACCTACATTAACTACCCCCTAATGTGAGCCCCTTACTCCGCCGCCACCTACATTACCTACTCCCTAATGTGAGCCCCTTACACCGCCGCCACCTATATTAACTACCCCTAATGTGAGCCCCTTACTCCGCCGCCACCTACATTACCTACCCCCTAATGTGATCTCCTTACACCGCCGCCACCTACATTACCTACCCCCTAATGTGATCTCCTTACACCGCCGCCACCTACATTACCTACCCCCTAATGTGAGCTCCTACCCCGCCGCCAGCTATATTAAAATTATTAACCCTACTCTAATCCCCCTACCCCGCCCCCAGCTATATTAAATTAATTAACCCCTAAAATACTAAAATATCCCTACCACTAAACCTAAATCTAACCCTACAAATAGGCCTGAAAAGGGCTTTTTGCATGGCATTACCCCAAAGTAAACAGCTCTATTGCCAGCCCTTAAAAGGGCCTTTTGCGGGCCATTGCCCCAAAGTAACCAGCTTTTTTACCAGCCCTTAAAAGGGCTTTTTGCGGGGCATTGTCACAAAGTAATCAGCTCTTTTGCCTCTAATCTAAATCCCCCTACACCACCGCCACCTATAATAAATGTATTACCCCTTAATCTAATCCCCCTACACAGCCGCCACCTATATTAAAATTATTAACCCCTAATCTAATCCCCCTACACCGCCGCCACCTATATTAACTATATTAACCCTAATTATACGATGGAGTGTGTGCCGAGCGCTCAGTGTATAAAAAAGGCCTTAAGCTTACTAACAGGTTAGCCTCCTAGTAGGCTAAAAAATGGATAACAGATAGGGGAGCGATAGTAAGCGCTAAAAAGCTTAAAAGGCTAGATGCTTTGAGGATGTAACAATTATTTTTATATACAATCAGTTAAGATCAATATAAAAGTAGATACAGGGTTTGGACATTAGATCTTGCAATAAAAAATCACAATAAATTCATGGATCCATGAAAAATTAAAACATAGAAAATACAATTGAATGAGCTAGCTTTACGAATCGTTGAATAAAATTGGTGTACGCTATATTCAAGGTTGCATAAGTGATGTCAGAGTGGATATGTTGGTGTGTGGATCTGTCTGATGGTTAGTTCTAATATGTGAGTTGACTCCTGGTGGGTAATGTAGGTGCAATAAAAAGTGGTGCGAATTATATCTGCAAATACAACTGTAAAATGGAACTTTAAAATAGTACAAAATTATACACAAATTACAAAACGTGTATGTCCTATATCTAGGACCTCAAGAACAAAGGTGAAGTGAGGGGACGTGACGTGTTATAAAAGGTGGGTGTCGACCCAAAGGACTTCCCACACTAGCGCTAGTGTTACAAAAATGCAAAAAAATTGTAGAAAAAATGTAGTCTCTTAGAAGATAGTTGTAATGTCCTCCAAATGTGGTGATGGTGTGGTGGTGAATGGGAGGGGGATCAGTTTCAATACAATAAGTTCCAATAAAGTAATCCAATAAAAAGGCAATTCCAAAATATACTGATAACAAAAACAATCCAATCGAAAATGTGAAGGTGTGAGTTCCAATTAGTAAAACAAAGTAAGGAAAATACACAAAAATTGGTGAAAAAATTCCAAAAATTATTGTGAAAAATTTTTAAAAAATAAATGTGTAGAAGAGATGGTGAAAAAGCAGAAAAATTGCAGTAAAATTAACAATAAAAATATATAAAAATATATAAAATAGAACAAAGTTAAATCGATGCCAAAGTCCAGAGGTGGTGATTACCAACACCTCTGATTTTAGTTAAAAAACTCTCTGTGATATGTCCAAGTTTGCATGTGCAAAGGATACACAAACAAAAAATACCAATATTACAATGCAAATAAATGATGAAATACCTGAAAAAGATATATTTTTATATATTTTTATTGTTAATTTTACTGCAATTTTTCTGCTTTTTCACCATCTCTTCTACACATTTATTTTTTGAATTTTTTTCACAATAATTTTTGGAATTTTTTCACCAATTTTTGTGTATTTTCCTTACTTTGTTTTACTAATTGGAACTCACACCTTCACATTTTCGATTGGATTGTTTTTGTTATCAGTATATTTTGGAATTGCCTTTTTATTGGATTACTTTATTGGAACTTATTGTATTGAAACTGATCCCCCTCCCATTCACCACCACACCATCACCACATTTGGAGGACATTACATCTATCTTCTAAGAGACTACATTTTTTCTACAATTTTTTTGCATTTTTGTAACACTAGCCCTAGTGTGGGAAGTCCTTTGGGTCGACACCCACCTTTTATAACACGTCACGTCCCCTCACTTCACCTTTGTTCTTGAGGTCCTAGATATAGAACATACACGTTTTGTAATTTGTGTATAATTTTGTACTATTTTAAAGTTCCATTTTACAGTTGTATTTGCAGATATAATTCGCACCACTTTTTATTGCACCTACATTACCCACCAGGAGTCAACTCACATATTAGAACTAACCATCAGACAGATCCACACACCAACATATCCACTCTGACATCACTTATGCAACCTTGAATATAGCGTACACCAATTTTATTCAACGATTCGTAAAGCTAGCACATTCAATTGTATTTTCTATGTTTTCATTTTTCATGGATCCATGAATTTATTGTGATTTTTTATTGCAAGATCTAATGTCCAAACCCTGTATCTACTTTTATATTGATTTTAACTGATTGTATATTAAAATAATTGTTACATCCTCAAAGCATCTAGCCTTTTAAGCTTTTTAGCGCTTACTATCGCTCCCTTATCTGTTAACCCTAATTATATTAGGGTTAATATAGTTAATATAGTTATTATATTATATATATTAACTATATTAACCCTAATTATATTAGGGTTAATATAGTTATTATATTATGTATATATTAACTATATTAACCCTATCTAACTCTAACACCCCTAACTTAATTATTATTAAAATAAATCTAAATAATATTAATAATATTAACTAAATTATTCCTATTTAAATCTAAATACTTACCTATAAAATAAACCCTAAGATAGCTACAATATAATTTATAATTACATAGTAGCTATTTTACGGTTTATACTTATTTTACAGGTAACTTGGTATTTATTTTAACTAGGTACAATAGCTATTAAATAGTTAATAACTATTTAATAGCTACCTAGTTAAAATAATTACCAATTTACCTGTAAAATAAATCCTAACCTAAGTTACAAATACACCTACACTATAAATAATTTAAATAAACTACAAATATCTAAACTAAAATACAATTAAATACACTAAACTAAATTACAAAAAAAACACTAAATTACAAAAAATATAAAAAGATTACAAGAATTTTAAGCTACTTACACCTAATCTAAGCCCCCTAATAAAATAATAAAGCCCCCCAAAATAAAAAAATGCCCCACCCTATTCTAAATTAAAAAGTAACCAGCTCTTTTACCAGCCCTTAAAAGGGCTTTTTGCGGGGCATTTCACCAAATTAATCAGCTCTTTTGCCTGTAAAAAAAACACAATACCAACCCCCCAACATTACAACCCACATACCCCTACTCTAAACCCACCCAAACCCCCCTTAAAAAAAAATAACACTAACCCCCTGAAGATCTCCCTACTTTGAGTCGTCTTCACCCAGCCGTTTAGTTTATTTAATTTATTTAATTTATTGATACCAAGTTACCTGTAAAATAAGTATAAACCGTAAAATAGCTACAATGTAATTATTAATTATATTGTAGCTATCTTAGGGTTTATTTTATAGGTAAGTATTTAGGTTTAAATAGGAATAATTTAGTTAATATTATTAATATTATTTAGATTTATTTTAATAATAATTAACGGCTAGATTTAGAGTTCAGCCAATCAGATTTTCTTACCTTAATTCCGATTGGCTGATAGAATCCTATCAGCCAATCGGAATTCGAGGGACGCCATCTTGAATGACGTAATTTAAAGGAAACTTCATTTGTCTTTCAGTCATCGGGCCAGCTGGATGTTCCGCGTCGGAGGTCGGAAGAAAGAAGATTGAAGATGCCACTTGGATGAAGACATCGCCGGGATGGAAGACCTCTTCTTTGCCGCTTGGATGAAGACATCGCCGGGATGGAGGACCACATCTGGATGAAGAGTTTGGCCCGGCTGGGTGAAGACGACTCAAGGTAGGGAGATCTTCTGGGGGTTAGTGTTAGTTTTTTTTAAGGGGGGTTTGGGGGGGTTTATAGTAGGGGTATGTGGATTGTAATGTTAGGGGGTGGTATTGTGTTTTTTTTTACAGGCAAAAGAGCTGATTACTTTGGGGAAATGCCCTGCAAAAAGCCCTTTTAAGGGCTGGTAAAAGAGCTGGTTACTTTTTAATTTAGAATAGGGTAGGGCATTTTTTTATTTTGGAGGGCTTTATTATTTTATTAGGGGGCTTAGATTAGGTGTAAGTAGCTTAAAATTCTTGTAATCTTTTTTTATTTTTTGTAATTTAGTGTTTGTTTTTGTAATTTAGTTTAGTGTATTTAATTGTATTTTAGTTTAGATATTTGTAGTTTATTTAATTTATTGATACCAAGTTACCTGTAAAATAAGTATAAACCGTAAAATAGCTACAATGTAATTATTAATTATATTGTAGCTATCTTAGGGTTTATTTTATAGGTAAGTATTTAGGTTTAAATAGGAATAATTTAGTTAATATTATTAATATTATTTAGATTTATTTTAATAATAATTAACGGCTAGATTTAGAGTTCTGCGGCCAAAGGGGTGCGTTAGCTACGCATGCTTTTTTCCCACCGCACCTTTTAAATACCGCTGGTATTTAGAGTTCACAGAAGGGCTGCGTTAGGCTCCAAAAAAGGAGCGTAGAGCATATTTACCGCCACTGCAACTCTAAATACCAGCGTTGCTTACGGACGCTGCCAGCTTCAAAAACGTGCTCGTGCACGATTCCCCCATAGAAAACAATGGGGCTGTTTGAGCTGAAAAAAAACCTAACACCTGCAAAAAAGCAGCGTTCAGCTCCTAACGCAGCCCCATTGTTTACTATGGGGAAACACTTTCTACGTCTGCACCTAACACTCTAACATGTACCCCGAGTCTAAACACCCCTAACCTTACACTTATTAACCCCTAATCTGCCGACCCCGCTATCGCTGACACCTGCATATTTTTTAACCCCTAATCTGCCGCTCCGTATACCGCCGCTACCTACATTATACCTATGTACCCCTAATCTGCTGCCCCTAACACCGCTGACCCCTATATTATATTTATTAACCCCTAATCTGCCCCCCACAACGTCGCCGCCAGCTACATACAATAATTAACCCCTAATCTGCCGATCGGATCTCGCCGCTAGTCTAATAAATGGATTAACCCCTAAAGCTAAGTCTAACCCTAACACTAACACCCCCCTAAATTAAATATAATTTAAATCTAACAAAATAAATGAACTCTTATTAAATAACTTATTCCTATTTAAAGCTAAATACTTACCTGTAAAATAAACCCTAATATAGCTACAATATAAATTATAATTATATTGTAGCTATTTTAGGATTAATATTTATTTTACAGGCAACTTTGTAATTATTTTAAACAGGTACAATAGCTATTAAATAGTTAAGAACTATTTAAAAGCTAAAATAGTTAAAATAATTACAAAATTACCTGTAAAATAAATCCTAACCTAAGTTACAATTAAACCTAACACTACACTATCAATAAATAAATTAAATTAAATACCTACAATTACCTACAATTAAACCTAACACTACACTATTAATAAATTAATTAAATACAATACCTACAAATAACTACAATGAAATAAACTAACTAAAGTACAAAAAATAAAAAAGAACTAAGTTACAAAAAATAAAAAAATATTTACAAACATTAGAAATATATTACAACAATTTTAAACTAATTACACCTACTCTAAGCCCCCTAATAAAATAACAAAGACCCCCAAAATAAAAAAATGCCCTACCCTATTCTAAATTAAAAAAGTTCAAAGCTCTTTTACCTTACCAGCCCTGAAAAGGGCCCTTTGCGGGGCATGCCCCAAATAATTCAGCTCTTTTGCCTGTAAAAAAAAAAATACAATACCCCCCCAACATTACAACCCACCACCCACATACCCCTAATCTAACCCAAACCCCCCTTAAATAAACCTAACACTAAGCCCCTGAAGATCTCCCTACCTTGTCTTCACCTCGCCGGGTTCACCGATCGGTCCAGAAGAGGGTCCGAAGTCTTGATCCAAGCGGCGGCTGAAGAACTCCATCATCGGGCTGAAGTCGGAAGTCCATCATCGGGATGAAGTCTTCTATCAAGCCGCATCTTCAATCTTCTTTCTTCCGGAGCGGAGCGAGCCATCTTCTTCCCAGCCGACGCGGATCCAACCTCTTCAAGAGACGCCTTGTACTTTTTTTTGTACTTTAGTTAGTCTATTTTATTGTAGTTATTTGTAGGTATTGTATTTAATTTATTTATTGATAGTGTAGTGTTAGGTGTAATTGTAACTTAGGTTAGGATTTATTTTACAGGTCATTTTGTAATTATTTTAACTATTTTAGCTATTAAATAGTTATTAACTATTTAATAGCTATTGTACCTGTTTAAAATAATTACAAAGTTGCCTGTAAAATAAATATAAATCCTAAAATAGCTATAATATAATTATAATTTATATTGTAGCTATATTAGGGTTTATTTTACAGGTAAGTATTTAGTTTTAAATAGGATTAATTTATTTAATAATAGTTAATTTTTTTCGTTAGATAAAAATTATATTTAACTTAGGGGGGTGTTAGTGTTAGGGTTAGACTTAGCTTTAGGGGTTAAAAAATTTATTAGAATAGCGGTGAGCTCCGGTTGGCAGATTAGGGGTTAATGTTTGAAGTTAGGTGTTGGCAATGTTAGGGAGGGCAGATTAGGGGTTAATACTATTTATTATAGGGTTATTGAGGCGGGAGTGAGGCGGATTAGGGGTTAATACATTTATTATAGTAGCGGTGCGGTTCGGTCGGCAGATTAGGGGTTAATAAGTGTAGGTAAGGTAGCGGCGACATTGGGGGGGGCAAATTAGGGGTTAATAAATATTATGTAGGTGTCGGCGATGTTAGGGGCAGCAGATTAGGGGTACATAGGGATAATGTAGCTGGCGGCGGTGTACGGAGCGGCAGATTAGGGGTTAAAAAAATTTAATAGAGTGGCGGTGATGTGGGGGGACCTCGGTTTAGGGGTACATAGGTAGTTTATGGGTGTTAGTGTACTTTAGAGCACAGTAGTTAAGAGCTTTATGAACTGGCGTTAGCCCAGAAAGCTCTTAACTACTGACTTTTTTCTGCGGCTGGAGTTTTGTCGTTAGATTTCTAACGCTCACTTCAGCCACAACTCTAAATACCGGCGTTAGGAAGATCCCATTGAAAAGATAGGCTACGCAAATGGCGTAGGGGGATCTGCGGTATGGAAAAGTCTTGGCTGCAAAGTGAGCGTTAGACCCTTTCCTGACTGACTCCAAATACCAGAGGGCGGTAAAAACCAGCGTTTGGAGCCTCTAACGCTGGTTTTCACGGCTACCGCCCAACTCTAAATCTAGCCGTTTATCTAGCCGTTTGTTAGGGGTGTTAGAGTTAGATATGGTTAGTATAGTTAATATATATATAATATAATAACTATATTAACTATATTAACCCTAATATAATTAGGGTTAATATAGTTAATATATATAATATAATAACTATATTAACTATATTAACCCTAATATAATTAGGGTTAATATAGTTAATATATATAATATAATAACTATATTAACTATATTAACCCTAATATAATTAGGGTTAATATAGTTAATATAGGTGGCGGCGGTGTAGGGGGATTAGATTAGGGGTTAATAATTTTAATATAGGTGGAGGCGGTGTAGGGGGATTAGATTAGGGGGTAATACATTTATTATAGGTGGCGGCGGTGTAGGGGGATTTAGATTAGAGGCAAGAGACCTGATTACTTTGTGACAATGCCCTGCAAAAAGCCCTTTTAAGGGCTGGTAAAAGAGCTGATTTTTTGGGGGCAATGGCCCACAAAAGGCCCTTTTAAGGGCTGGCAATAGAGCTGTTTACTTTGGGGTAATGCCACGCAAAAAGCCCTTTCAGGGCTATTTGTAGGGTTAGACTTAGGTTTAGTGGTAGTGATATTTTAGTATTTTAGGGGTTAATTAATTTAATATAGCTGGCGGCGGTGTAGGGGGATTAAATTAAGGGTTAATAATTTTAATATAGCTGGCGGCAGGGTAGGGGGATTAGATTAGGGGTTAATAATTTTAATATAGCTGGCGGCGGGATAGGAACTCACATTAGGGGGTAGTTAATATAGGTGGCGGCGGAGTAAGGGGCTCACATTAGGGGTAGGTAATGTAGGTGGCGGCGGAGTAAGGGGCTCACATAAGGGGGTAGTTAATATAGGTGGCGGCGGTGTAAGGGGCTCACATTAGGGGTAGGTAATGTAGGTGGCGGCGGAGTAAGGGGCTCACATTAGGGGGTAGTTAATATAGGTGGCGGCGGTGTAAGGGGCTCACATTAGGGGGTAGGTAATGTAGGTGGCGGCGGAGTAAGGGGCTCACATTAGGGGGTAATTAATATAGGTGGCGGCGGTGTAAGGGGCTCACATTAGGGGGTAGGTAATGTAGGTGGCGGCGGAGTAAGGGGCTCACATTAGGGGGTAGTTAATGTAGGTGGCGGCGGGGTCCGGGAGCGGCGGTTTAGGGGTTAATAACTTTATTAGGTGCGGCGGGGTCCGGGAGCGGCGGTTTAGGGGTTAATGCATTTATTATTAGGAGAGTGAGGGGGGATAGCGGATAGAGGGGTATACGTGTCAGGCTATGTTTGGGAGGCGTGTTACACAGTACGGGAGATTTAATACTTTAGTCAGTTTTTGTAGGCGCCGGCAGTTTCTAAAGTGCCGTAAGTCACTGGCGACTCCAGAAATTTGTACTTACGCAGATTTCAGGACATCGCTAGTTTGTCGGACTTCCGGCACTTTAGCATCTGATGGCGCTGTATATGGGATAGCTCGAGTTGCGAGCTGAAACTACGGGCGGCACAGGTTTCCACGCTTGCACCGTATATCGGATCGCGCCCCTGAAGTCTGTAGTTTGTCCTACAGAATGTCTGAGGCAGTGGGAAGTAAAACAATTTGCAAAGTTATATAAATGGGGAAAAGTAAGCAAAATAAATACTGAAAGTAAATAAAGATTGTGTACATATGGTCATACACAAGTATCTGGCCATGATATATCCAACCACAGTCTTGCTGAAATGAGATTATAAGTATATAGAGATCCTATTGTATATGATATCACATTGCAACATTGGCATATTTAGGTTTTGTACTGCCCTAGGCACTCAAAATTCTGTATATGTGTTTGTAAATATGTGTGTATGTGGGGAGTGTGTAGTGCAGTGTGCATGTGTAATACAGTGTGTGTAATGCAGTTTGTGTATGTTTGTGTGTGTTTATATATATGTGTCTGTATGTGGTGAGTGTATGTGAGTGTGTAGTGTACTGTGCATGTGTAGTACAGTGTGTGTAATGCAGTTTGTGTATGTATGTGTATGTATATGTGTCTGTATCTAGTGAGTGTGTGTGAGTGTGTAGTGTACTGTGCATGTGTAGTACAGTGTGTGTAATGCAGTTTGTGTATGTATATGTGTGTGTGTGTGTATGTATATGTGTCTGTATGTGGTGAGTGTGTAGTGTACTGTGCATGTGTAGTACAGTGTGTGTAATTCAGTTTGTGTATGTATGTGTATGTATATGTGTCTGTATGTAGTGAGTGTGTGTGAGTGTGTAGTGTACTGTGCATGTGTAGTACAGTGTGTGTAATGCAGTTTGTGTATGTATATGTGTGTGTGTGTGTATGTATATGTGTCTGTATGTGGTGAGTGTGTAGTGTACTGTGCATGTGTAGTACAGTGTGTGTAATTCAGTTTGTGTATGTATGTGTGTGTGTATGTATATGTGTCTGTATGAGGTGAGTGCAAAGAGCTTACTTTTAACAGAGATAGCACGAGAGCGATAAATCGTGCTCCATTTGTAATATGCACAGTACCTGACATGTGCAAAGAGCTTACTTTTAGCAGAGATAGCACAAGAGCAATAAATAGTGCTCCACTTGTAATATGCAAAGTACCCAACGCGTGCAAAGAGCTTACTTCTAGCAGAGATAGCACAAGAGCGATAAATAGCGCTCCACTTGTAATATGCACAGTACCTGACATTAGCAAATAGCTTACTTTAAGCAGAGATAGCACGAGAGCGATAAATAGTGCTCCATTTGTAATATGCACAGTTCCTGACATTAGCAAAGAGCTTACTTCTATCAGAGATAGCACAAGAGCGATAAATAGTGCTCCATTTGTAATATGCACAGTACCTGACGCGTGCAAAGAGCTTACTTCTAGCAGAAATAGCACAAGAGCGATAAATAGCGCTCCACTTGTAATATGCACAGTACCCGACATTAGCAAAGAGCTTACTTCTAGCAGAGTTAGCACGAGAGCGATAAATAGCGCTCCACTTGTAATATACACAGTACCTGACATTAGCAAAGAGCTTACTTCTAGCAGAGTTAGCATGAGAGCGATAAATAGTGCTCCACTTGTAATATATACCTGACATTAGCAAAGAGCTTACTTCTAGCAGAGATAGCACAAGAGAGATAAATAGTGCTCCATTTGTAATATGCACATTACCTGACGCATGCAAAGAGCTTACTTCTAGCAGAGATAGCACAAGAGCCATAAATAGCGCTCCATTTGTAATATGCACAGTACCTGATGCTTGCAAAGAGCTTACTTCTAGCAGAGATAGCACGAGAGAGATAAATAGCGCTCCATTTGTAATATGCACAGTACCTGACGCGTGCAAAGAGCTTACTTCTAGCAGAGATAGCACGAGATCGATAAATAGCGCTCCATTTGTAATATGCACAGTACCTGACACGTGCAAAGAGCTTACTTCTAGCAGAGGTAGCACAAGAGCGATAAATAGCGCTCCACGTGTAATATGCACAGTACCTGACGCGTGCAAAGAGCTTACTTCTAGCAGAGGTAGCACAAGAGCGATAAATAGCGCTCCACGTGTAATATGCACAGTACCCGACATTAGCAAAGAGCTTACTTCTAGCAGAGTTAGCACGAGAGCGATAAATAGCACTCCGCTTGTAATATGCACAGTACCTGACGTGTGCAAAGAACTTACTTCTAGCAGAGTTAGCACGAGAGCAATAAATAGCGCTCCACTTGTAATATGCACAGTACCTGACATTAGCAAAGAGCTTGCTTCTAGCAGAGATAGCACGAGAGCGATAAATAGCGCTCCATTTGTAATATGCACAGTACCTGACGCGTGCAAAGAGCTTACTTCTAGCAGAGATAGCACAAGAGTGATAAATAGCGCTCCATTTGTAATATGCACAGTACCTGATGCTTGCAAAGAGCTTACTTCTAGCAGAGATAGCACGAGAGAGATAAATAGCGCTCCACTTGTAATATGCACAGTACCTGACATGTGCAAAGAGCTTACTTCTAGCAGAGATGGCACGAGAGCGATAAATAGCGCTCCATTTGTAATATGCACAGTACCTGACGCGTGCAAAGAGCTTACTTCTAGCAGAGATAGCACAAGAGCGATTAATAGTGCTCCACTTTTAATATGCACAGTACCTGACATTAGCAAAGAGCTTACTTCTAGCAGAGTTAGCACAAGAGCGATAAATAGTGCTCCATTTGTAATATGCACAGTACCTGACGCGTGCAAAGAGCTTACTTCTAGCAGAGATAGCACGAAATCGATAAATAGCGCTCCCCTTGTAATATGCACAGTACCTGACATTAGCAAAGAACTTACTTCTAGCAGAGTTAGCATGAGAGCGATAAATAGTGCTCCACTTGTAATATATACCTGACATTAGCAAAGAGCTTACTTCTAGCAGAGATAGCACGAGAGCAATAAATAGCGCTCCACTTGTAATATGCACAGTACCTGACATTAGCAAAGAACTTACTTCTAGCAGAGTTAGCATGAGAGCGATAAATAGTGCTCCACTTGTAATATATACCTGACATTAGCAAAGAGCTTGCTTCTAGCAGAGTTAGCACGAGAGCGATAAATCGTGCTCCATTTGTAATATGCACAGTACCTGACGCGTGCAAAGAGCTTACGTCTAGCAGAGATAGTACGAGAGCAATAAATAGCGCTCCACTTGTAATATGCACAGTACCCGACGCGTGTAAAGAGCTTACTTCTAGCAGAGATAGCACAAGAGTGATAAATAGCACTCCACTTGTAATATGCACAGTACCTGACGCGTGCAAAGAACTTACTTCTAGCAGAGATAGCATGAGAGCGATAAATAGCGCTCCACTTGTAATATGCACAGTACCCGACATTAGCAAATATCTTACCTCTAGCAGAGATAGCACAAGAGCGATAAATAGTGCTCCACTTGTAATATGCACAGTGCCTGACGCATGCAAAGAGCTTACTTCTAGCAGAGTTAGCACGAGAGCGATCAATAGCGCTCCACTTGTAATATGCACAGTACCTGACGTGTGCAAAGAGCTTACTTCTAGCGGAGTTAGCACAAGAGCGATAAATAGTGCTCCATTTGTAATATGCACAGTACCTGACGTGTGCAAAGAGCTTACTTCTAGCAGAGATAGCACAAGAGCGATAAATAGCGCTCCACTTGTAATATGCACAGTAACCGACATTAGCAGAGATCTTACTTCTAGCAGAGTTAGCACGAGAGCGATAAACAGCACTCCACTTGTAATATGCGCAGTAACTGATGCGTGCAAAGAGCTTACTTCTAGCAGAGATAGCACAAGAGCGATAAATAGCGCTCCACTTGTAATATGCACAGTAACCGACATTAGCAAAGAGCTTACTTCTAGCAGAGTTAGCACGAGAGCGATAAATAGCGCTCCACTTGTAATATGCACAGTACCTGACATTAGCAAAGAGCTTACTTCTAGCAGAGATAGCATGAGATTGATAAATAGCGCTCCACTTGTAATATGCACAGTACCTGACATTAGCAAAGCGCTTACTTCTTTGATTGCAGTGGATTATTTTAATTTCATCCATCACTTTTTTTAATGTCTGTCTGTTGTTGGTACTGATGGCTGCCAGTGTCCTGTAACTCACAATGACTCATAGTGACCCTTTAGTACAGTTTAGCTGCTTGTTACTTTTCAGTTTCATGAGTATATTTTTAAAACTCTTTTTATAAACCCAGTGACTAAGTCTGCAATTTTATTTATATCTTTGCAGCTGCTAAATGAACACAGTTTTATTTGTGAAGATGCAATTAAGTCTGGGTGAATAGTTTTCCTGCACAGAATATCTAATGTCTAAATACTTTACAATTGAAATATTCAACTGAAATCTTACAATAGTTTCTGATATGATATGATATATATGTATAGATAGATAGATAGATAGATAGATAGATAGATAGATATAGATATTTATACAGTATATAATATATATATATATATATATATATATATATATATATATATATATATTTATCAACAATACTTTTGACATAAGCTATAACATAGAGGCTTTGCTCAAAATAATTAGTATGTTTTGTAAATAAAAACATAAATTCATAAAATTAACAAGATTACATTCAACTAGACCAATCGGAATTAAGGTAGAAAAAATCCTATTGCCAATAGAATGCCAGCTCAATCCTATTGGCTGACTGGATCAGCCAATAGCATTGAACTTCAATCCTATTGGCTGATTGCATCAGCCAATAGGATTTTTTCTACCTTAATTCCGATTGGCTGATAGAATTCTATTCTATTCTATTTTTTCGTACTTTAGCCAATTTTATTTAATTGTAGTTAATTGTATTTAATTTAGGGAATTAATTTAATTATAGTGTAGTGTTAGGTGTTAGTGTAATTTAGGTTAGGGGTTATTTTACAGGTAAATTTGTCTTTATTTTAACTAGGTAGTTATTAAATAGTTAATAACTATTTAGTAACTATTCTACCTAGTTAAAATAAATACAAACTTGCCTGTAAAATAAAAATAAACCCTAAGCTAGCTACAATGTAACTATTAGCTAGATAGCTTAGGGTTTATTTTATAGGTAAGTATTTAGTTTTAAATAGGAATTATTTAGTTAATGATAGTTATTTTTATTTAGATTTATTTAAATTATATTTAAGTTAGGGGGTGTTAGGGTTAGGGTTAGACTTAGATTTAGGGGTTAATAACTTTAATATAGTGGCGGCGACTTTGGGGGCGGCAGATTAGGGGTTAAAAAATGTAGGTAGGTGTTGGCGATGTTAGGGATGGAAGATTAGGGGTTAATAATATCTAACTAGTGTTTGCAATGCGGGAGTGCGGTGGTTTAGGGGTTAATATATTTATTATAGTGGCGGCAATGTCCTGTTCGGCAGATTAGGGGTTAAAAAATGTATTTTAGTGTTTGCGATGTGGGAGGGCCTCGGTTTAGGGGTTAATAGGTAGTTTATGGGTGTTAGTGTACTTTTTAGCACTTTAGTTAAAGTTATGGTAAATCCTAGCGTTTGGGAAATGCTAGAATTTACAATCGTAACAAATAAAGGTATAAAATAAAGGTATAAAATACTTCATTCTGAAAGCCCCTTTATTTGTTAGCAGCGTTTGCTGCGCTGAGCTGCTAAAGGCAGCCCACGGGCTGGACGTTTCCACCTCTTAGCCAATAGCCGTGCGGGAAATACAGCTTGGCGTCAGGTTTTCTGTGTATGTGTATATGGCTGTGAGCACATAAGGAATTAAATAAAACGTGTTTCTGTGTATGTGTATATGGCTGTGAGCACATAAGGAATTAAATAAAACGTGTTTCTGTGTATGTGTATATGGCTGTGAGCACATAAGGAATTAAATAAAACGTGTTTCTGTGTATATGGCTGTGAGCACATAAGGAATTAAATAAAACCTGTTTCTGTGTATGTGTATATGGCTGTGAGCACATAAGGAATTAAATAAAACGTGTTTCTGTGTATGTGTATATGGCTGTGAGCACATAAGGAATTAAATAAAACGTGTTTCTATGTATATGGCTGTGAGCACATAAGGAATTAAATAAAACGTGTTTCTGTGTATGTGGCTGTGAGCACATAAGGAATTAAATAAAACGTGTTTCTGTGTATGTGTATATGGCTGTGAGCACATAAGGAATTAAATAAAACGTGTTTCTGTGTATGTGTATATGGCTGTGAGCACATAAAGAATTAAATAAAATGTGTTTCTGTGTATGTGTATATGGCTGTGAGCACATAAAGAATTAAATAAAATGTGTTTCTGTGTATGTGTATATGGCTGTGAGCACGTAAAGAATTAAATAAAACATGTTTCTGTGTATGTGTATATGGCTGTGAGCACATAAGGAATTAAATAAAACATGTTTCTGTGTATGTGTATATGGCTGTGAGCACATAAGGCATTAAATAAAACGTGTTTCTGTGTATGTGTATATGGCTGTGAGCACATAAGGAATTAAATAAAACGTGTTTCTGTGTATGTGTATATGGCTGTGAGTACATAAGGAATGAAATAAAACGTGTTTCTGTGTATGTGTATATGGCTGTGAGCACATAAGGAATTAAATAAAACGTGTTTCTGTGTATGTGTATATGGCTGTGAGCACATAAGGATTTAAATAAAACATTTGTTTCTGTGTGTGTGCATATGGCTGTGAGCACATAAGGAATTAAATAAAACGTGTTTCTGTGTATGTGTATATGGCTGTGAGCACATAAGGAATTAAATAAACGTGTTTCTGTGTATGTGTATATGGCTGTGAGCACATAAAGAATTAAATAAAACATTTGTTTTTCATTTGATGACTAACTTTTAAAATGAGAAATTAATAGACAAAATTTGTGTAACATAATAGATACCGTTCTTCTACTAGATAACCTTCTGCAGTAGGCAATTTCATTCTAAGTACAATGAGAGCTAAATAGCTTCTCAGTACCAAATCTGAATCACTGTACTAACCCTAGCTAAGCTTGAAAGCTGTGTATACAGCAATGCTTTGGCGTGAAGGGAAGTCTGCCTAAAAAGCAAAAAGTGAGTCATCGTGAACCTCATTTGCATATCTTACCCAGAATCCTTTGCTGCATTGGAAACAATGTATTCAGAGGTTTACTGTGGGAAAAACAAGCCTTCTGACTTGTTTAGATTTGTTAATGAACTACACAATGAGTTATGGGGGTCCATTTATCATTGTGCGGACGGACATGATCCTCTATAGCAAACCATGTCCGCCGCACATCGATAAATGCCGACAGCATACCACCCCCTGCAGATTTGCGGCCAATCGGCTGCTAGCAGGGGTGTCAATCAACCCGATCGTATTCGATCAGGTTGATTTCTGTCCGCCGCCTCAGAGCAGGCGGACAGGTTATGGAGCAGCGGTCTTTAGCCTGTAGGCTCGCCAGAAACACGGGGCATCAAGCTCCGTTTGGAGCTTGATAAATAAACCCCATGTTCTCTACATTTTGCGCTTAGTGGAGTATTTTAAGCTCACTTTTCGCCTCCCCATAATTTTAAATGTATTTCTTCTCAGTACCATAAATCTGGTCTTGACACTGAAGTCAGGAAATAATTCATTTGTTTTTTTTTCAACTTAAAAAAATTAATTTATCTGATTTTCTTTGTGATGTTTATGTTACATTCATCTTGATTTATTCAATGCATTAATTTGCTTATGTAGTGTTCAAGGAGCACATTTAGGGCCAGATTACAAGTGGAGCGCTATTTTTCCCTGCGCCCGTAAAGGGGCAAATTTGCCCGTTTACGGGCACATGTTAAATAACTATCCAAGTGGCTGGTTAATGCTCCCACAAAATCGTGGTTTCACATTGCGCTTAGCTCAAATCTCTGGTTAATGAAAAAATGTTGCCTCAAACGCCCCCTTAAACTATTAGCATATAAAAAAAAAACCTGCACAAAGCAGTTATAAGGGGTTAAAGTGGAGGGGGTTGGTTGGTGAAAGTACCTTTACATAGAGATGAATGGGGAACTGTGTTTTTAATGTAAATGTATATGCATATGATTATATACATATATATATGTATTTGTTAATATGAGTATATACTAATATACACAAAATAGACAAACAAAGTCCAAGCACCAAAGAACCTTCGTATTAGATTTGTATATAACCTGTGATAGGTGTATTGAACCCTGGATCTATTAGCACTGATAACGTTAGTCCATTTAAACATACATTCCTTTTGCTTTACTTTAGTATAGCTTCAAAACAGATCGTAGTTCATCACTTTAACGGAATATACTTAAGTTTTCATCTTACCCGATCTTGCTGTGCTTAGATTCCACGCCAATGTATCGATATGTGTCGGTCCACGGGAGCGTGCAAACAAATATAACAACAAACAGACCTTCACTCGGTCCCGCTCCCTCCTCGATCACTCCAATACTGGCTCCAAGTTACAGCTTGTGCTCTGGCATATGATGATTCGTAGTCTTGCGATTCGTCTCTTTAATCCGTGCCGGTCCACAGGAGTAAAAGGGCTCTCACAGTCCTGCTCCCTCCTCGGTCACCTCTTTGACGGCTTCGCTCGTTCTCCGTTTGGGATCCGAAACCTTTGATCGTTACAGTACAGTGCTATCCAGGGTATCACCTCTGTTTTTCCCACAGGATCTGTCTCTTGAACCTCTTCGTGTCTGTGCTTTTTTGATCATTTTTTGATCGCTGTTTGAACTGTATATATACTAATATAAACACATAAATATATATAAACTGTATATATTCATATACATATATTTTATTTTGCTGCCCAATGCTGCGCGATTTGCCTCCTGCACTGCGCTAGTTCTCATGCCGAGCCTCATAGCATGGAAAGGAGGCTCCCATTGGAGCCTATGGAAGAGCAGTCCTGTCTGGTAGCCAAG
The DNA here is from genome assembly GCF_027579735.1 of Bombina bombina. NCBI lineage: Eukaryota > Metazoa > Chordata > Amphibia > Anura > Bombinatoridae > Bombina > Bombina bombina. The sequence continues at coordinate 178,708,065 of NC_069509.1, read as the reverse complement.
GGACTCATCTATAGTATAGCTAACCATAGCAGTTCCCTCTTTCCATCTAAAGATTAAAGGGAGAGAAATGTAGGTAGGTTAAAATGATGTGCACAAGCAACTCACTTGCTGACACTGATTTGATTTTCATTTAATTTGTTTGTCGTCGTCCCCCCGCCCCCTTTTGGAAAAATGTCTGCAAATACCTGTGGCTGTTGGTGCTACTCTCAAAGAGCACATTATATGCCCTACAGTTCTTTCTTTTGCTGCCACAATTGTTAAAATAAGAGATGAATAATTAAATAAATATTATTGATATGAAATGTAGTAAATATTTTTACTTTGAAAAGACAATATACAAGAACAATCTTCATAGGAATTATAGACACAATGTTTCTCCCTTTCACATTTTTTTTTAACTAAATTGACAAAGACAAATGAAAAATGAACTCTGTGTCTTGTTTTTAGCTATAGTATCCCCCTGCTGTAGGGTGACAGTGACACAGGGATGATAATCTTATGGCTGCATAAATGCTGCTGCAAGATTACTGTGGGGAATGTATATTTAAATGCTTTGCAATGTGCTGCAAATCTCTCTGACATGATTATCCAAAGGGTTAATCATGTAGTTGTCTTCCTAACCCTAATCGTAACATGGGGCATTCGGTTTTGCATAATTGTCTCAAGTTGCAGTTACAAGATTACTGGCACAACATTAGTGTTTGCAATATTGTTCCACAAACATGGCAGTGACCAGGCACAGTGCATATATGTGGGACTAACTATGATATACCCAGAGACAAAACAGATGTAACAGATTTTTCACATATAGTGCAGGAAGCTGCCGCCTAATTTATTTATTTTGGTATGTATTTATTTTTTCATAAATGGATGCTCCTATACTGTGATTTGTAACACTTGTGGGGTCACTGCCCATCAATACAGAGGTGGGAGTTTTGATTATCAGCCAATGAACTTATATCCCATTAACCAGTGTAGCAAAACCATTTTTGTTGGTTTTAGTTTAAAAAAAATCAAATGAAATAGCTTCTTTCTTATGCATAGAAACTTTTACAGTTTGATGTCCCTTTAAGAATTTGCAATCAATGATTTCTGTGCGTGACCTTTAGAGGTTTACAGGACACATTTGACAACAGCGAAAGAGCATTAATGTCACTTCTAGTTTCGTTATCTTAAAAAGCCTCAAATCACAGCTCAATCTTCAGGGGCACTTCAGAATATAATCAATAGCCCATGAACTAAGTGTTTCCTGTGCAGAATTTCTTTATTGTACATAAATGTTGCTAGAGTAAAAGTTAAAGGGACAGGAAAGTCAAAATGAAAATTTCATGATTCAGATAGTGTATGCAGTAATTTCTCAATTTACTTATGTAATCAAATTTGCTTTGTGATATTAATATCCTTTGTTGAAAAGCATACTTAGGTAGGTTTAGGAGCTGCAATGCACAACTGGGAGCAAGCTGCTGATTGGTGAATACACATATGTCTCTGTTCATTGGCTAACCAGGTCTTCAGCTACATTCAAAGAGGAGGAGGGACAAATAACCCCTCCCAGCCACTTGTTGTTCCTCCTTAGCCACACCCAATAATCTAGTCACACCCATAACCATCTGGACCCACTCTTATTGGCTATGACTCTGCCCATGTTTCATATACAACTCCGCCCACATGTTATCAGGGAATTCAAAGCATATGCGTTTATGCCAATGAAAGAGTAGTAGTTTTCCTAATAAAAGAATATTGCAAACACGTTCATGTTTAATATTGAATATCACTGATGTAATTCAATTTTGAGTATTATGTCCCTTTAATTACGTTGGTTAAATGATTCCATTAATTAGATAATGGTCTCTTGTTCAGCATGTAAAAAGCATACATTTAAAGGGATCGTCTAGTAAAAATTAAACTTTCATGATTCAGATAGAGCAAGCTATTTTAAGCAACTTTCCAATTTACTCCTATTAGAAATTTTTCTTTGTTCTCTTGGTATCTTTACTTGAAAAAGCAAGAATGTAAGCTTAGAAGCTGGCCCATTTTTTGGTTCAGCACTTGGATAACGCTTGCTGATTGGTGGCTAAATGTAGCTACCAATTAGCAAGCTCTACCCAGGTGCTGAACCAAAAATGGTCCGGCTCCTAAGGCTTTTTCAAATAAAGATATCAAGCGAACAAAGAAAAATTGATAATAGGAGTAAATTAGAAAGTTGCTTAAAATAGCTTGCTCTGTCTGAATCATGAAAGTTTATTTTTTTTATATTTACTAGACTGTCTCTTTAAGTAAAATTAGAATAGAGGGTCCTTTCTGGGACAGAAAAGCACACACTATAAAATATTTTTGAAATGTGGCAGCTCTGCAGAAAATATGCTAAATACTAATGTATTTCCATGTAGGAAATTAAATAGGACAGAGTTAGAATATGAATATATTCTTGATTTCAAGATCAAATTTTATGGCAGCCAAAAAGAGAATATTCCAATGTGTCAGCATGGTACCATGTTTGGTAGCAGTTGGCCCATTTAGATCTGCTAAATAGTTTGTTGGACATGGTTCCCAGGCCTGTAATCCGTTGCTCTCTGGCAGTGCCTTAAGGACAATCTACACCTTAGTCCTCTTAAAGTCTTACTTTAGATTAAGCTACAAATAGCCTCCTGCACCTTTTCTATATCGTGCAGCAGGAACAGTAAAAAAACTTATTTTAAAATGACTTTTGTTTCTGGTCACTTTGAAATGGCTATCAAGCTCCTCCCACTGATGACATCACAATCTGGGCTGCATCTATGCACTTTGCTGAATAGCACTGACAGTCTGTTGAATCCAATTAGTGAGTCTTTTGTAACTAGTGAAGCCTTTAATGCAGCCCAGATCATTATGTCATCAGTGGGCGGAGCTTGGCAGCCATTTTAAAGTGACCAGGATCAATAGTCATTTTAAAATAATTTATTTACTGTTACTGCTGCATGATAAAGAAATGGTGCAGGAGGCTATTTACAGCTTAAAGTGATGTTAAATCTAAGCGTTTAACAAACGCTAGTATTTACCATCACTAAAAATCAAGGGGAGTTTAAGTGATGAGATCTAAAACTTAGGGTGCTAAACTCACCCTTTTAGTGCTGCTCCACAGCGCTTAACTCAGTGACTTGTGCCACCCACGGCACATCGGACTTCTACCATGAATCAATAGCCATGCATGCTTACAGAAACCTGTCAGTTGACACGCACAGCTATTGGTTCAGAGTTGCAAATGTCACCTCATTGAAGGAGACTGATGTGCCGTGGGCGGCCGTAGCCACTGAGTTTAGCGCTGTGCAACGGCACAGAAAGGGTGAGTTTAGCACCCTATTTTTTAGATCTCATAACTTAAACTCCCCTTGATTTTTAGTGATGGTAAATCCATTTGGTAAACACTTGGATTTACCATCACTTAAATCTAAAGTTAGACTTTAAGATGACTAAGGTGTAGACTGTCCCTTTAAACCAAAACATTTGGTGGGTGCAAAATGTTGGCATGAAGATAAGGCTGGGATAGCTCATTTCCTACTGCCCAGAACGTGATATTGTAATATAAAATGTTTTATTGGGCTTCTGAAATCTATATTCTTTCAATATTATAGGAAACTGTAAATGTATTTTTACTACACCTAACACTGTTATATTATACTTAGCTATTGTTTACACACTATAATGACTCCTTTATATATGTCCCTAATAGGTATATTTAAACAACCAGTGGTGTCACTAGGGGGGTGCGGGCACACCCGGGTGACACCACCAAAAAAAATATTTTTTTTAAATTTTATTGAAATTCAAAGAAATACAATGTTGAGATGCATAGATTATTTTATTAGAGGCTGGCATTTGTGAACATTAGTGGGATTGGGGAAGTTGTAGACACTTCATTTTTTTGCCCCTTGAGCCAGCGCTGCAATTTCCACAAATAGTTTTCCCGGCTGCTTTTGCTTGTTTGTACTTTGCTCCTCCCCTGCCCAATTTCACTATGAATGTTGTGGGCGTGCCGTGGGGCTTGCGAAGCTGCGCTGCTAGCTTAAACCTGCCTATCTGTGCTCACTGCTCAGTGACATGTGGAGGAGTGGACTCACTCACTGCTGTGCTGTCTCTCTAAACGGGAACTGGGAAATTATGAGGGAGATGCCTGGCACCTGACTGCATGATTGTCTGACACTGTCTCTAAAGTGAAGGAGCCACGTATGATGCCCACCAGACCGGTACGGTTACGGTACACTAAGTGCACACTGAACAGGTAGGAGGGGAGGGCGGATGGGGGTCTGGGAGTGGGCAGAGAGCAGAGGTGCTTGGCCATAAGAAGCGGTAGGCACGCGGCCCGGGGCTGTGCACTGACAGACTTGGAACAGAGTCAGAGAGCAGAATTTTCATAGTTTGCACCTAAAACTTTTCTTTAGTGATTTATTTTTAGAGTGCTCTGTTTATCTTTCATTTGATGCTCTGCTGAGCCAGGGAGCAGCTCTAGGCATGAGCTTTATAATTAATGCAGTGCAGTTTACATATTTTGTATGTGTGTGTCTGAGTTTTTGTGTGCGTGTCTGAGTTTTTGTGTGTGTGTCTGAGTGCTTTTGTGTGTGTGTGTGTGTTTTTGTGTTTGTGTGTCTGAGTGTTTGTGAGTGTGTGTCTGAGTGTTTGTATTTGTGTGTCTAAGTGTTTTTGTGTGTCTGAGTGTTTTTTGTGTGTGTGTGTGTGTGTGTGTCAAAGTGTTTTTGTGTGTCTGAGTGTTTTTTGTGTGTGTGTGTGTGTGTGTGTCTGCGTGTGTTTCTGAGTGTTTGTGTGTGCATCTGAGTGTGTTTTTAAGTGTGTCTGAGTGTTTGTATGTGTGTGTGCCTGTGTTTTTGTGTTTGTGTGTGTCTGCTTTCTGGGGGGAGGGAGGGTGACACCATAACTTACCGCACCGGGTGATACCAACCCTAGTGACGCCACTGTAAACAACTAATATTATTTTCACAATACATCTGCATATTATTCCCAGGTGAATATTTGCTGTCAATACAGCATCATGTTAAAGGGACACTGTACCCAAAAAATTTCTTTCGTGATTCAGATCGAGCATGAAATTTTAAGCAACTTTCTAATTTACTCCTATTATCAAATTTTCTTCATTCTCTTTGTATCTTTATTTGAAATGCAAGAATGTAAGTTTAGATGCCGGCCCATTTTTGGTGAACAACCTGGGTTGTCCTTGCTGATTGGTGGATAAATTCATCCACCAATAAAAAAGTGCTGTCCAGAGTACTGAAACCAAAAAAAAGCTTAGATGCCTTCTTTTTCAAATAATGATAGCAAGAGAACAAAGAACATTTGATAATAACAGTAAATTAGAAAGTTGCTTAAAATTGCATGCTCTTTCTGAATTACAAAAGAAAAAATATGGGTTTAGTGTCCCTTTAAGCATTTCCCTCCTTGCTCTGTACAGAACATGAGATGTATAGAAAAGATAGAATATAATCATTTATAGATACTATGTTGTTTATTCAGCTGTCACCATTAAGGTTTGGGGTGCTGTGGTAATGATTGGGGATAAAAGCTTCTCCGGCGCAACCATAAAACTGCCAACCTATATAACTAGCAGCTCTGGGTCATAAGGGGTATCTGTCTTATAACTCCTAATACATATTCCTGATCAGTTTGTGTGTGAATAAGGACATTTGTCACATCCAGCAACTCTAAATTGGTCCCTCATTTGCGATGACTCATAGAACTGACTAATGACTTAATAATCTTACATTATGTTGGACGTATGTCTGGAATCACATCACAGCGTCACCATGGGGAAGATCTCTGGTTGTGATCTCTAAATTAAATGTGATGTAAAATATATCAAGGCTGTAATCCTATGCACCTGACAGATAATCTCACCTTTGTCTGCTGTTTCCCAACCACTAGAAGAAACACTGAAGGATCCATGTATTCTATCATAGCCTTGCATTTCTGATATAACTTATTATTCTGCCGCTGATCTGTGACAATAATTGAAATTAAATGTTAAAGGGACACTCAAGTAAAAATAAACTTTTATGACTCAGATAGAGCAGCAGTTTTAAGACATTTTCCAATTTACTTCCATTATCAAATTTTGCACAGTCTTTTTATATTCACACTTTCTGAGGAACAAGATTTTACTGAGCATGTGCACAAGCTCACAGGGTATACATTTACGAGTTTGTGATTGGCTGATATCTGTCACATGGTACAGGAGGCCGGAAAATGGGGGGAAAATCTACTGCTTATTTGAGATTCAGAGTAGGTGTAAAATCATTGTCTTTTTATTATGCACTCATTAATTATGCAATTCTACTGCACTGAGTGGTCCTTTAAATTTGATCCATCTGCAGAACTTGCTAAAAACGAAGTAGAAACTATAAAAACAGGTGCCATAAAAGCCATGCAACAAATATTACTTTTGCCCACTGTCTCTGTTTAGCATGGACCATGCTTCTTTGGTGGTAACATATTTGTCACATGTCCCTGTGCTTCACCGCACCATTCATAGTGCTGCTTACCCTAATAGGTAAAAGGAAATCAGACAACTAATAAATAACCTTTATTTGATAGAGCAAACTTATTTATAATCTTATTTTTAATAGAGCCTGCATATAACAAATGCTGCACCATTGACCTCTCAGCTGGTGCAGTAATATAATGGAATGTTTCATATACTTAAAGGAATATTCAAGCCAAAATTGGAAACCACATGGGAGCATTTTGGCATTGAACAGAAGCATTTTTGGAGTATAAATGTATTAGAAAAAAATGCTTCTAATAAAAGCTATAGCTGTTTTAAAAGTGTATCTAAGTATGCAACGTGCACCAGCACTTGCCCAGAGAGCCTAAGGTGCTTGTACTATCTGGTAATGACTCAATTTGTTCATTGTTAACATGATACAGCCCCACTGGTGATCTGAGCAACTGCAGTATTAAAAATGCTGGTGCACTGAGAATATCTAGCTATGCTTCACATGCACGTGCAGAGAAAAATTTTAACACTAAAACAGAGATAAGCATTTTTGCCAATACATTTATATTGCAAATACCTTTCTATTCAAAGATGTAATGAATCTATGTGCAATTACATTTTGACTGGTATGTTCCTTTAACTCTTATAAATTCCTGCTCCTAGAAAATGTTTAAGATAGATAATCCCTTTATTACCCATTCCCCAATTTTGTCTATTGTGATAACCTTGTATCTAAGCTTCTGCAGACTGCCACCTTATCTCAGTTCTTTTGACAGACATGCATTTTAGCCAATCAGTGCTGACTAATAAATAACTCCACTGGAGTGAGCACAATGTTATCTAAATGGCACACATGAACTAGTATTGTCTAACTGTGAAAAACTGTCAGCATGCACTGAGATAAGAGGCGGCCTTCAAAGGCTTAGAAATCAGTTATGAGCCTACCTAGGTTTAGCTATCAACAAATAATACCAAGACAACAAAGCAAATGTGAAGCACATAAATATATACTGTATGTATATAAGCATACATATACATATTTACATTTTCTGCCATCACGGCTCTACTTACTTCCTTTGCTGCGCTTAGGTTCTGATGCCGTCTCATGAGCACAATGCGTGCGCTGGTCTTACACATTTCATGACAGCAATATTTTGTGCTCCACTTGTAATATGTCCCTAAATCTGGTTGAAAACAGAGCCCAGAATCTGATCTGTAAGATAAAGAGCACAAATCTCTGTCTACAGTTAGGGGTCGATTTATGAAAGCCTTTGGCAGGCTTCGCACCCCTTACGACTGCAGGTACCTACACTCCATATTTAACAAGCAGCGGCCATTAGACCGCTGCTTCCCTACCCTTTCGCCACCATTTAGTTGGCGACTTTCAATCTCCCCGGTCTCGTCCAGGGGGCAGGATTGTACGTGAGGGTAAAATAGTGCTTGTGTGCAATGCTGAATTGCGGCAGCGAATGTGCGCCCTTGTCCACGCAGCTTGATAATTTGACCCCCTGATCCCACCATAGTGCTATTGAGGCGTTTATAACTCTATATCCTGCATCACCTATCACATTTCCAGGGTACCATAAATAGACATTATAGATAATTCTTGTGTAGCTTTTCTACTAGTAAATCATGAACTCGTGAAGCTGGAATAACATTTACTACAGTTTTGCTTTAGCAATGACATTTAGAAAATGAGTGCTCTTTAGATAAAATAATGATCATGCTTTAAATAGAGCCTAAAATAACTCTCTAATAGGGTGAAAGAGCACAAATAAGTGATGCTGCTACTAATTTACCAGTCACTAAGGAGATATCAGTAAGTCACCAAATTGCTCTGCAATTATGTGACAAAGTATCTGGATGTGTGAGTGAGCTGATCTGGTTCCAGCACTGCTGAGCTCGTATAAATAGTTCCTTAAAGGGTTATACATCTTTGCCAAATATTACAAAAACAAAATACATAATTATAATTATAGATATTTATGCAATAAAGTCAACTTACTTTTTTTCCTGAAAAGAAGCTTTAAATATCTTTAATTTAACTTTAAAATTCACTTACAAGAAGCAGTAACGACCGCCTATAAAATAGGCAGAGTTTATGCAAGATGAACTAATCATTACATCCAATAGGCAAGTGTTTCCACCCATTTCATTTAAATATTAATAGAACGCTCTTTATTGAAACCTTGCATGCGCAGACCGGTTGACAATGTCAATAGTTTCCACATACTACAGGGGCTTATATTTTACTTTGCTCAAGGCAAATATAATAAGAACCCCTAGGCTAGCAAGCTAGTTAATTTGATTTTAGTAAAAGGCAGTCAACCCATAGACTAACAAGTATTTTTTTTAACCCCTAGAAAAAAACTAACATATCTTATAAGGCAGACAGCACATATAGGGGCATATGTAACAAGCTCCGTATGGAGCTTGATGCCCCGTGTTTCTGGCGAGTCATCAGACTCGCCAGAAACAGCAGTTATGAAGCAGCGTTCACAAAGACCGCTGCTCTATAATCTGTCCGCCTGCTCTGAGACATCGCAACAATACAACCCGATCGAGTACGATCGGGTTGATTGACACCCCCCTGCTAGCGGCCTATTGGCCGCGAGTCTGCAGGGGGCGGCGTTGCACCAGCAGCTCTTGTGAGCTGCTGGTGCAATGATGAATACGGCGAGCGTATTGCTCTCCGTATTCAGCGAAGTCTGGCGGACCTGATCCGCACTGACGGATCAGGTCTGCCAGACTTTCATAACTAGAGGCCATAGTGACTATCCAGCAATTATTTTTAACCCCTAGACTAACGAGCAAGTTGTTTTGTTCTCACATGTTAATAATTCACATCCGAAGTTGCTGTTGCTTTTAATCTTTGCATCTCCTGTAAGTAATCTTTTTAAAGAACAAAAAAACTTGCTCGTTAGTCTAGGTGTTAAAAATAATTGCTGTGGGTTGTCTACTTTATCATAAGAAAAAACCCAACATGCTCATTCTTCTAGGGGTTAAAAAAATGCTCGTTACTTTCCTTTTACTAAGATCAAATCAAATTGCTCATTAGCATAGGGGTACTTATACTTACCTCAAGCAAACTGACATAGATTATGCTTCTGCTCCGTGAATCTTCAGCGCTCTGGTGCGCCACTCCCACCAACGTTGACGTCACTATAATGAAGTCCACACTGCTTCCCGTGTCAGTATAGTGATGCGCTGCATTAGCTAGGACTGAGCGGCCAAGATGCGCATGCCTTTATTTTAAAAGAATAATATGCGCATGTGGGTCTCCATGATGATTCTACCTAGGTAGAACTTCATTATAGGGCCCACATAAGGAGAATAAAATGGGTTTGGCAAAATAAATATTTTTAATATGGAATAACTAGAAAACAAGTGAAAAAGTTTAACAGGTACTTATTTGAAATATTTAATATGTATAATGAAATTTCAAGAAAGATTTTAAGTTTTTGGGTTTACTATCCCTTTAAAGGCATAAGGAGCTTGTCTATTATAACACTGTATGTAACAATTACAAAGTATCAACTTTTTAAAATGTATCAGTTTTTCTTTAAAGGGACAAATAAGTAAAAAACAAACATTACTGATTCAGACAGAACTTACAGATGTAAAACAGCATCTTTCTCTTAGTCAGAATACTGAGGTAGGCTTAGGAGTGTACATGTGTGTTGAAAACCAAATGGCAGATGTGTTTGGAACAGTGTTATAAATTAATCTTTAAAAATGTGCATTTATAGAGAAAAAGCTTCTAAAAGGGACATAACAGTACCAGATATAGCTGTCACTAATTGGCTTTCACTGATAACAACTGCAAAACAATTCACTTTCTACTAACATTGTAGCCGGAATTAGCCTTGTTGTCTGTGAACTAAAGCCCAGATTGGCTCCTCCAAATAAGGCAAATAGTGAGTGGAGCTTGGCTATTGGTAAATAATTGAAGTAAAAAGGTGTTTATTTGTTTTAAAAATCTTACGACTTGTCTGATATTTTATTCTATAGCGACACAACAGAAACATCTTATAATTACAAGGTGCTTACTGTCTCTTTAACACTTAAAGCCCAATTACTTTTAGAATTTGCCTTATAATTTAAGGAATTGTATCCTATTAAGTGTCAAGGACAGAGGTACGAAGAGCACTGCTGCCCATTATTTGGAAAATCCCACTCCCTGGTTTGATAATTAGGACATGAGTGATTATTATAGCTAAAGCGTTGCTTGTAGTAACGATTCTTTATGGCTAGAGAAGCCAATAGCTAAAAGTACAAGACCATATTTTACAATAAGAATGAACAAGACACGGCCCTGGATGTTTTAACCCATTGATTGCCATAGTGGGTTTCATAGAAACAGAGAAACCTATTTCTATGATAAGAACCATAGGCTGAACAAGTCTGCCCACTGTGTGTAAACATTTATTTGTATCGTAGTCTGATACTTATCCCAGATACATTCTTGAAATTCCCCAGTGTTTGCCTTTACCACATCTAATGGAAGTTTATCCCATGAATCAATAACCCTTTCTGTGAAGAAGAACTTCTGCAGATTACTCCTGAACCTATTACCCTCAATATGAGATCATGACTTCTTGTTCTGGTGGTTCAGCACATTTTTGCAATCCATTGCAGCCGTCATGTCAGGTTTATTTGTGTATATGAATTTGCTGCTTTAGTGCTTTTAAACCACAACCTAATAAAATGGGTTAATGTTATCACTTTGTGTACATACACATGCTTCCTTATCTTATATTTGTCTGTAAACCAAAGCTCAATACTTAAAGGGACATTGAAGTCAAAATTAAACTTTCATGGTTCAGATAGGGCATGTAATTTTACATAATTTTCTAACTTACTTTTATCATCAAATTTGCTTTGTTCTCTTCGTATTCTTTGTTGAAACCTTAACCTAGGTAGGCTCATATGCTAATTTCTAAGACCTTGAAGGCCACCTCTTATCTCAAAGCATTTGACAGTTTTTCACAGCTAGACAGTGCTAGTTCATGTGGGCCATATAGATAACACCGTGCTCACTCCCGTGAAGTTATTTATGAACCATCACTGATTGTCAAAAGAACTACAATAAGGGGGCAGTCTGCAGAGGCTTAGGGATCTTTCTCTCCTTTATATGTAGAGGTAATTACAGAGGTAATATTAATATAACAGTGTTGGTTATGCAAAACTGGGAAATGGGTAATAAAGGGATTATCTAACAATTCTGGAGTAGAATGTCCCTTTAAGGAGAACAATAAAAAAGCTATGGCTAGATTACGAGTTTTGCGTTATGGGGGGTGCGGTGTTAATTTGCACGTTATTTTCACCGCTCACTTCCCTGCAGCACTAGTATTACAGGTTTTTTGAAACCCGGCATTAAAAGACAAGAAGTGAGCGTAGAGCAAAATTGAGCTCCACACTTCACTCCAATACCAGCGCTGCTTAAGTCAGCGGTGAGATGGTTGTACGTGCTCGTGCACGATTTCCCCATAGACGTCAATGGGGAGAGCCGGCTGAGAAAAAGTCTAACACCTGCAAAAAAGAAGCGTAAAGCTCAGTAACGCAGCCCCATTGATTCCTATGGGGAAACACATTTTATGTTTACACCTAACACCCTAACATGAACCCCGAGTCTAAACACCTCTAATCTTACACTTATTAACCCCTAATCTGCTGCCCCCAACATCACCGACACCTACATTATACTTATTAACCCCGAATCTGCCGCTCGGACATCGCCGCCACCTACATTATACTTATTAACCCCTAATCTGCCGCCCCCAACATCGCCGCCACTATATTAAATGTATTAACCCCTAAATCTAAGTCTAACCCTAACCCTAACACCCCCTAACTTAAATATAATTTAAATAAATCTAAATAGAAATTACTATCATTATCTAAATTATTCCTATTTAAAACTAAATACTTACCTATAAAGTAAACCCTAAGCTAGCTACAATATAACTCATAGTTACATTGTAGCTAGCTTAGGTTTTATTTTTATTTTACAGGTAAGTTTGTATTTATTTTAACTAGGTAGAATAGTTACTAAATAGTTATTAACTATTTAATAACCACCTAGCTAAAATAAATACAAAGTTACCTGTAAAATAAAACCTAACCTAAGTTACACTAACACCTAACCTTACACTACAATTAAATACATTATCTAAATTAAATACAATTAAATAAATTAAATTAAATTAGCTAAATCACAAAAACAAAACACTAAATTACAGAAAATAAAAAACAAATTAGAGATCTTTAAACTTATTACACCTAATCTAATAGCCCTATCAAAATAACACCCCCCCAATAAAAAAAAAAACCCTAGCCTAAACTAAACTACCAATAGACCTTAAAAAAAATACACACAACCCCCCCAACAGTAAAACCCAGCACTCACACAACCAACCCCCAAAATAAAAATCTAACTAAAAAAACCTAAGCTCCCCATTGCCCTGAAAAGGGCATTTGGATGGGCATTGCCCTTAAAAGGGCATTTAGCTCTATTGCAGGCCCAAAGCTCTAACCTAAAAAATAAACCCACCCAATCTACACCCTTAAAAATCCTAACACTAACCCCCGAAGATTCACTTACCGGGAGAAGTCTTCATCCAAGCGGCAAGATGTCCTCAACGAAGCCGGCAGAAGTGGTCCTCCAGACGGGCAGAAGTGGTCCTCCAGATGGGCAGAACGACGAATGAAGGTACCTTTAAATTACATCATCCAAGATGGCGTCCCTTAGATTCCGATTGACTGATAGAATGCTATCAGCCAATCGGAATTAAGGTAGAAAAAATCCTATTGGCTGCTTGGATCAGCCAATAGGATTGATCTTCAATTGGCTGTTCCAATCAGCCAATGGAATGCAAGCTCAATCCTATTGGCTGATCCAATCAGCCAATATGATTTTTTCTACCTTAATTCCAATTGGCTGATAGATTTCTAAGAGAAGAAAAAGTGATTGGGATAGCGCTACGCAGCTGCGAGTCTTATAAAGTGAAATAAATATATATTAGTTTGGATCTATTTTTATCTGAATATGAAGGTGTCCCTGTTTTGGGTTGTTCAATTATGGGATTACTATTTTGATATATAAGGATCCCCGGTTTATTTTGATCATATAACCTGGATGATAGAGTAATTTCTATATTTTTAAAATAGTCTTATGTCCTATGTTTTTTATATATAAGTATCTTATAGATATTATTATAAAATATGATGTAAAAGAAGAGAGAGGAGCAAGTGCTTTAAGATATATGTATTTTATTCCTATAGAGATAAGGTTCTTATCGTATAATAGTTAACAATAAAATCTAACACATAGATGCCGGCATCTAGATTTAAAACCACATTAAAACAGTTTTTTATTTGAAATTTATACTTGTTATATTCTATCAGTATTACTGCTGGTTTTGGACTATAACCGTGGTTTTATGAAAGCAGCTCTGATTGGCAACATCTGATAAAAAACAAAAAGTTTCTATTCCTTGACATACATGTATCGTATATTTTGTTTGTTACAATTACAATTTTTCAGTGCAGATCTAGTTTTACAATATATTAGCTAGATGAGTGTGAATACCACGTATTTTTACTTAGACATTGATATTCCAGGTCTACGGTGGTTTGTCACAGCGGTAAATGGTAGTAAGTGGATTTATCTGTCATATATACGTGTATAAGCAGATTGTCTCTTGTTATAAAAACCTTTTTATATTGTCCATATTCTGGATCTCCTCCGTTAAAGTTGTGACCGGCCGGTCCTTTGGTGAAGTAGTTCCGTATGTTCTCCCTTGTTTTCTTCTTTTTTTTTTTGGTTAAAATCCGGGTTCTTCAGGTATTTCCTGATCCAATTGTGGATTTTCTCCTTGTGTCTGTGTAGCCCTTAAGCCAGGTGATTGAGGCTGGAGCGGTTACTGGATCCTTGGATAGGAATTACACATATGGAGTCTGTCCCTAGAAAGTGGGATATGGCTCGATGTACCTATCCTAGCCAGCCCGAACACGAGAAAGACCTCTCACCTGCTGGGTTCTGTGTTTAGATATCCTGTGACTGTCAGCAATCTCTACGCGTTTCAGCCTGGGGCCTTTATCAAGATGCTTGTGTGCTGTGCAGTCTGGATTTAAATATTGTGTCCATCTTCCTGATTGGATCTTGTTCTTGACCAATCCCTATTGTTTATTTGTTGTTCCTCCTCCTGGAAGGTTGTCTCTTATTCCTCTCTTTGTGTTGTTAATATAAGGTTATCTATCCTTTATACATCCTGACCTGTTGTTATTATATTTCAAACTTATTAGTTCATCTGTGAACGCATATGGGTTGTTGTGTATCGTTTCTTACGATAAAAGTAAAAATAGAGATAAAGATGAAAATAAAAATAGAAATAGAAATAAAAACACAGTTCTCAAGCCTATGCTCCACTCTTCCTTAAGTGTTTTTTTTTTTTTTTTTTTTTTTTTTTTGGGGGGGACCTTTATTCTTTATCAACTTATATCGTTTGTTTGTTTATATTCCTATGTTTTAAGTGGAAATAAATCATATTGTGGTCTCAATCGTGTATTATTGTGTTCTCGCTTTAATTTGCAAGAGGTAATAGTCCTGATCAGTGTTTTATGTGTCAAGTGTTAGTTTATAAATCTTATACAGATAACTGCCTGTATTCAGAATCATATATAAACCCTTTTCTTACATAGTTGTGAAATAAATTTTCTAAGTTTTAAAAGTGTGAATTTTATAAGACCATTGTTTATCTATGTGTTTAACCTCTTAATTCTATTGATTTTTAGGGGAAAATTTTCGTGAATAGGTTTGCTCCATAGTTTTGTGGAATTTTTTCATGTGTTAGAGTTTCTTAGTGAGGAATGTGATAAATATTTTTAGAGGACGTTCATTACTTTACCTATGTGTTTAACATGTGTCTATATATTATTCGTGCAAAAAAAGTTTTTTTGTGTGTGCTTTTAGTGTTTGTTCGTGGACTGTTTTGGTATAATTTAAACTTCTGTAATATCTTTCTTGCCAGTGAGTATAATGTGATAAAAAGTTATATATACATTGCAATCTGTGTCTTTTATTATCACAGTTATATTAATGTATTTAGATCCATTTCTGAATTTAATCCAAATGGGTGTAATGTTTTGAAATTGAAGATACATTCTGCTTCCTTTTTGAGGAGGAGTGTATTCATATTCCCCCCCCTTATTCCCAGATGTAGTTTTTTAATACCCCAGTATTTGAAATCTTTTAAATTACTGGAGTGTTTTTCTTTAAAATGTGAGTACAGTATTGTGTCTGTTGCTTCGTGTTCTATTTTTAGAATATGTTCTCGTATTCTATCTTTTACAGTTCTACTTGTTTGTCCAAAATATAGTAGGTTACATGTACATTTTATGCAATAGATGACATTCCTGTCTGTGCATCTTATTAGTTGATTTATTTTTAGACAGAAATTTGAATTGGATGATCTTATTTCCTTTCTTTTTTCACTGTATTTACAAGATTTACAGGATATACAGGGGAAGAAACCTTTTAGTTTATTTCCATTTAGGTCTCCGTCAACAGTGTTGTTTCTTTCTCTATACTCACTCGGTGATAATATCATTTTGAGGTTTTTGGCTCTTTTAAAAATTATGTCTGGTTGCTTTCTTACCCTTTTCCCTAAGATTTGATCTTGTTTTATTAGATGCCAATTCCTTTTCAGAATTTTTCTTATTTCAAAGTGTTGGCTACTGTATTCGGTTATGAAGGGTATAAAGAAATCATCGATTTCTCTTTCTTCTTTGTTTTTCTTTATTAATAGAGACTCTCTATCTACTGTTGACACTTCCTGTCTTATCTTTTCTACAGTGTCTTTATTATACCCCTTCTCTATGAATCTAGATGTTAGTATGTCAGATTGAGATTGGTAACTTTCGAGTGTGGAGCAGTTTTTCCTTACTCGTAGATATTGTCCTTTTGGGATATTAGATTTCCACTGTTTGAGGTGGCAACTTTCTGCATGTATATAATTGTTTGCATCTATAGTTTTAAAGTAGTTTTTGGTATTGATTTGGAGGTTGTTAATTTCAATTTCAATATCTAAAAAGTGTATTTTCCATCTACTATATTCATGCGTGAATGTGATACCAAGACTATTGGTATTGAGGTCTATAATAAATGTGTCCAGTAGTTCTGTGTCTCCTTGCCAGATGATAAATATATCGTCAATATATCTGCAATAGAGCACAAGGTTCGTCCCCCATGGGCCATTATGTATATGTTCATCTTCAAATTGTCCCATGAATAAATTTGCGTAACTGGGGGCGAACCTTGTGCCCATTGCCGTTCCCTTAATCTGTAAATATACCTCATTGTTAAAATAAAAACTATTGTTTTGTAAGATAAAATCTATGCATTCCATAATAAATCTGTTCTGATGTTCAGGTAGTTCCTCATCTTTATCTAAGGTTTTTTTCACAGCTTTTTGTCCTAGTTCATGTGATATATTAGTGTACAAGGAATTCACATCACATGTCACTAGTGTGTAATTTTCTTTCCATGTTATTTCTCTAATCTTATTAATAAAGTGTGTAGAGTCTCTAAGGTATGCTGGTAATTTAGTAACATACTTCTGTAAATAGAAGTCCACGTATTGTGACAAATTTGATGTTAAGCTGTTTATCCCAGAAATGATGGGACGTCCTGGTGGTTTCTCTAAATTTTTATGCACTTTTGGCAGAAAGTAAAATGTAGGTGTTTTGGGGTAATCTATGGAGAGGAATTCTGATTCTGAATCGTTTATAATCCCTTCATCTTTTGCTTTTTTGAGTATGTTACTTAATTTATCTTTTTGTTTTTTAATGGGATTATCTTTTAGTTTCTCATATGTGAGTTTGTCTTGTAATATTCTATTTGATTCCTCTACATAGTATGTCCTATCCATAATGACCAGCCCCCCACCTTTGTCGGCCGGTTTGATTATGATCTCTTTGTTATTCTGAAGTTCTTTTAGTGTTTGAATCTCTTTCCTATTCATATTTCTCTTAATTGGTTTGGTTTGATCTAAGGCCTCTAGTTCTTTTTTTATGTTCTGTTCAAATAATTTAATATGCTCACTTTTGTCCTGAGTGGGATAGAAAGAAGATTTCGCTCGTAGGTTGGTGTGTTTGTATTGACTGTTCTCGTTTTTATTCCTGTCTTGTATTGGATTTTTTAAAAAATACCTTTTTAGTGTGAGTTTGCGGATGTATTGGTTGATGTTAATGAGGGTCTCAAATTTGTTGAGTTTGCATGAGGGAGCGAAGGATAGGCCCTTATTAAGTACTCTTTCTTGATCTTTATTTAGTGGTGTTTTGCTTATGTTAAATATACCAATTTTCTCTTTTTCATTGTTTGTGGTTATCTCCTCACTGTTTTGTTTTGGGGTTCCTCTCCCTCTTCTACCTCTAACCTTCTTTTCCCTTGTTGTATTCTTTGGGGTTTTGCTTCCTCTATTAGGTTTCTTGATGTCCCCGCTCTGGCGGGGGTTTCTTCTAAAAAATGTACATTGGAGGGGGTTGTGTTTGCTTTTGTATTGTCTGATTTATTCTTATATTCTCTCCTTGGGCTGATTTCTTGTCTTAGTGGCATGAATCTATTATGTGTCGGTAGTCTCCAGTTATCCTGTCTATTATATGAATCATCCCTTATTGTGGGTCTAAAGTCTCTATCTCTATTCCTAGTGTTCTGGTATGGTTCATTGTAATATCTCTCATGATGTTTATCTATGGGATCTTGGTAGTAGTATTCGCTCTCTTTATAGTGATAGTTTTGGTAAGGTTCTCTATGTCGGTATTCTTGGTATTGGTCTCTTTTCCTATTCCAATTCTGATACGTTCTAGTGTTGTTAAAATTCCTATGGGGTTTTTCCCAATGTGATTTTTCCCAGTTTGAATTTTCCCAGTGTCTATCTGGTTTATTATTAGTTTCATCTCTCCAATTCCTATAATTGTTTCTCCATCCTCTTCCATATGAGTTATTGTCATATTGTTGTACTGTATTGTGTGTCATATGTGAGTTTTTTAGTATATTTTTCTTGTTCGTGTTATTAGTTTTCTTTTTACTGAATATATGTATGGGTTCTTTCCTTGTATTTTCTATTTTTGTATCACCATTGGTGATTGTGTCACTGATGTTCTCTTGTTCTTCCCATACTGGGTTATTTGTTTGTGTGGTCTCCTCGTCATCTTTTTTATAATCTGCTGAGTCTCTATTAAATTTGGAGTTTTTCTGTGTTACAATATTTTCTTTTAATTCTGATATTCTTTTAATAATCTCACTTTGTATATTTTTGTCATCTTCCTTTATTTCCATGTTACCTAATTTGTCTTTAATTATTTCTATCTCCTCTTTAGTTGTATCTAACTGTAATTTCCTTGCTTTGACTATGATATTCATTAAGTTAATTGAGGCTGTGTCTAACACTTCAAACCATTCTTTGGATAGTGTGTCAGGTAATGCAAATGTGCAGTCCTTTTTAAGTCTGAGACCTCTCGGTACCATTTTTAAGTTGATATAATTCTGTATATATTTTATTTCTAGTATATGTTTTATTTCTTTACACATTATGTCTTCTAGGTCAGAATAAATGTTTTCTATGTTTGTGGTCTCTAATGTATTGTACATTCTATTGTTTGTGTTTGTATCTATATTCTGAAGTATTAAGTCTCTGTGGCTGAAAATGTCCATATTTTATATTTGTCTTTAACTACTCTTTAATCACGTGTCCTTTTTATTTCTTTCGAATTTTTATTTATATTTCCTTAAAAATAGAGATGAATTTCTTTATTCAGTATTTTGAGTGTTAATAATTTTATAGTTTTTAAATGTTAATAATTTCACAATTTGAAGTGTATAAATCGAGTGTGGTAGGTAATGAGCGGATCTTTGTATAAGAGGTTATTATAGTACTATAGAGGGTTAAAGTTAATACAAAGATTCTACACTCAGACTCTTAGCTAATCCCAAATGGTGATGTAACCTCAAAAACACTATCACCGAAGTTTAGAAGAGAAGAAAAAGTGATTGGGATAGCGCTACGCAGCTGCGAGTCTTATAAAGTGAAATAAATATATATTAGTTTGGATCTATTTTTATCTGAATATGAAGGTGTCCCTGTTTTGGGTTGTTCAATTATGGGATTACTATTTTGATATATAAGGATCCCCGGTTTATTTTGATCATATAACCTGGATGATAGAGTAATTTCTATATTTTTAAAATAGTCTTATGTCCTATGTTTTTTATATATAAGTATCTTATAGATATTATTATAAAATATGATGTAAAAGAAGAGAGAGGAGCAAGTGCTTTAAGATATATGTATTTTATTCCTATACAGATAAGGTTCTTATCGTATAATAGTTAACAATAAAATCTAACACATAGATGCCGGCATCTAGATTTAAAACCACATTAAAACAGTTTTTTATTTGAAATTTATACTTGTTATATTCTATCAGTATTACTGCTGGTTTTGGACTATAACCGTGGTTTTATGAAAGCAGCTCTGATTGGCAACATCTGATAAAAAACAAAAAGTTTCTATTCCTTGACATACATGTATCGTATATTTTGTTTGTTACAATTACAATTTTTCAGTGCAGATCTAGTTTTACAATATATTAGCTAGATGAGTGTGAATACCACGTATTTTTACTTAGACATTGATATTCCAGGTCTACGGTGGTTTGTCACAGCGGTAAATGGTAGTAAGTGGATTTATCTGTCATATATACGTGTATAAGCAGATTGTCTCTTGTTATAAAAACCTTTTTATATTGTCCATATTCTGGATCTCCTCCGTTAAAGTTGTGACCGGCCGGTCCTTTGGTGAAGTAGTTCCGTATGTTCTCCCTTGTTTTCTTTTTTTTTTTTGGTTAAAATCCGGGTTCTTCAGGTATTTCCTGATCCAATTGTGGATTTTCTCCTTGTGTCTGTGTAGCCCTTAAGCCAGGTGATTGAGGCTGGAGCGGTTACTGGATCCTTGGATAGGAATTACACATATGGAGTCTGTCCCTAGAAAGTGGGATATGGCTCGATGTACCTATCCTAGCCAGCCCGAACACGAGAAAGACCTCTCACCTGCTGGGTTCTGTGTTTAGATATCCTGTGACTGTCAGCAATCTCTACGCGTTTCAGCCTGGGGCCTTTATCAAGATGCTTGTGTGCTGTGCAGTCTGGATTTAAATATCGTGTCCAGCTTCCTGATTGGATCTTGTTCTTGACCAATCCCTATTGTTTATTTGTTGTTCCTCCTCCTGGAAGGTTGTCTCTTATTCCTCTCTTTGTGTTGTTAATATAAGGTTATCTATCCTTTATACATCCTGACCTGTTGTTATTATATTTCAAACTTATTAGTTCATCTGTGAACGCATATGGGTTGTTGTGTATCGTTTCTTACGATAAAAGTAAAAATAGAGATAAAGATGAAAATAAAAATAGAAATAGAAATAAAAACACAGTTCTCAAGCCTATGCTCCACTCTTCCTTAAGTGTTTTTTTTTGGGGGGACCTTTATTCTTTATCAACTTATATCGTTTGTTTGTTTATATTCCTATGTTTTAAGTGGAAATAAATCATATTGTGGTCTCAATCGTGTATTATTGTGTTCTCGCTTTAATTTGCAAGAGGTAATAGTCCTGATCAGTGTTTTATGTGTCAAGTGTTAGTTTATAAATCTTATACAGATAACTGCCTGTATTCAGAATCATATATAAACCCTTTTCTTACATAGTTGTGAAATAAATTTTCTAAGTTTTAAAAGTGTGAATTTTATAAGACCATTGTTTATCTATGTGTTTAACCTCTTAATTCTATTGATTTTTAGGGGAAAATTTTCGTGAATAGGTTTGCTCCATAGTTTTGTGGAATTTTTTCATGTGTTAGAGTTTCTTAGTGAGGAATGTGATAAATATTTTTAGAGGACGTTCATTACTTTACCTATGTGTTTAACATGTGTCTATATATTATTCGTGCAAAAAAAGTTTTTTTGTGTGTGCTTTTAGTGTTTGTTCGTGGACTGTTTTGGTATAATTTAAACTTCTGTAATATCTTTCTTGCCAGTGAGTATAATGTATAATGTGATAAAAAGTTATATATACATTGCAATCTGTGTCTTTTATTATCACAGTTATATTAATGTATTTAGATTTCTATCAGCCAATCGGAATCTAAGGGACGCCATCTTGGATGACGTCATTTAAAGGTACCTTCATTCGTCGTTAGTCCATCAGAAGAAGAGGATGCTCCGCGTCGGATGTCTTGAAGATGGACCCGCTTCGTGCCGGAAGGATGAAGATAGAAGATGCCATCTGGATGAAGACTTCTGCAAATCTGGAGGACCACTTCTGCCCATCTGGAGGACCACTTCTGCCGGCTTCATTGAGGACATCTTGCCGCTTGGATGAAGACTTCTCCCGGTAAGTGAATCTTCGGGGGTGTCAGGGTTTTCCCCCTGTTTGTTTGCCATGTGCTGCTGGCAGCCAATTTACTTACCTCTCTTGCTGACTATGGTGCATTCTGGTGGATGCTGCTCATTTCCTGCACTTTTATGGCCAGACTGGTGTGCATCATCCGTGTGAGACAGGATGCAGTCTCAGAATTGTGATGTCATCACTTATTATTTAAAGGGCCTCTTTTCAGTATGCTTTGCATTGTCTCAGACCTGTTTGTGAGAGTTCCTGTGTATTACCTGGCTGCCTGATGTCCTTCCTGGTTCCTGATCCCTGGCTTGTTCCTGACTCTGCTGTTTTCCTTGTTCCTGATTCCGGCTCGTCTGACTAATCGCTTTGGCTCCTGACTCTGCTCATCTGACTACCAGCTCTGGTTTTGACTCCTGGCTTGTTATTTGACTTGTGGACTTTTTATTATTTTTTGCTATTAATAAAGGTGTGTTTATTTTTGCACTTCTCGTCTCAGTCTGATTCCTGGCACCCTGACAGGGGGTTAGTGTTAGGATTTTTTTAAGGGTGTATTGGGTGGGTTTATTTTTTAGGTTAGGGCTTTGGGCCTGCAATAGAGCTAAATGTCCTTTTAAGGGCAATGCCCATCCAAATGCCCTTTTCAGGGCAATGGGGAGCTTAGGTTTTTTAGTTAGATTTTTATTTGGGGGGTTGGTGTATTTGGGGGGTTGTGTGTATTTTTTTTTACAAGTAAAAGAGCTGATTTCTTTGGGGCAATGCCCCACAAAAGGCCCCTTTAAGGGCTATTGGTAGTTTAGTTTAGGCTAGGGGTTTTTTTTTATTTTGGGGGGGCTTTTTTTATTTTCATAGGGCTATTAGATTAGGTGTAATTAGTTTAAAGATCTGTAATTTGTTTTTTTATTTTCTGTAATTTAGTGTTGTTTTTTTGTGATTTAGCTAATTTAATTTAATTTATTTAATTGTATTTAATTTAGGTAATGTATTTAATTGTAGAGTAAGGTTAGGTGTTAGTGTAACTTAGGTTAGGTTTTATTTTACAGGTAACTTTGTATTTATTTTAGCTAGGTAGTTAGTAAATAGTTAATAACTATTAAATAACTATTCTACCTAGTTAAAATAAATACAAACGTGTCTGTAAAATAAAAATAAACCCTAAGCTAGATACAGTGTGTTTTAAATAGGAATTATTTAGTTAATGATAGTCATTTTATTTAGATATATTTAAGTTATATTTAAGTTAGGGGGTTAGGGTTAGACTTTGGTTTAGGGGTTAATAAATTTAGAATAGTGGTGGCGACGTTAGGGACGGCAGTTTAGGGGTTTATAAATGTAGGCGGGAGGGCCTCGGTTTAGGGGTTCAGGGCCGCCATCAGGGGGTGACAGGGGTGACTCCTGTCAGGGGCCCAATGGGCCAGGGGGGCCCCATGAGGCAAGAACTAAAAATTTTTTTATTTTTTTTTAAATTTTGGCAGCCACCAGTGGGTACTACAGCAGAGTGCTAATTGAGCATGGGAAATGTTATTACAAGGAGTAAAGTATTAGTATTTGAGAGGATTTTTGAGTGTGCACTAAACCACTATGCACAGTGTGAGACAGATAAGGCACTTTGTTTGTACAGTGTGTGCCTGAGTCAGACAGCAGATCACTTTCATTTGCAGAGGAGGTAGGACTTACTTAGCAAATGTTTTTTTATTTCTTTGTGCAATTTCGGATTGTAACTTCAGTGTGGTAGTAGTTGTATGGTGGGGCCAGGGGTCCTTAAAAACACATTTTTTAGCAATATGTAGCAGTGTATTTATGATTATTTGACAATGCTGTAGAAATATATTCTATATTTAAAGCCATGTAGAAATGTTTCCTCCTCAATACACAAATGGTAGGTGCCCTTTGGGCAGATATTAGTTTTTTTTATTACTATATATATTTTCATTACATTCCAGTTTACTGCCCCTTGATGCAAGGACTTTCCAGATGCAAGGAGGCATTTTATCTAAGATTTTTACATCTGCATAAAATGTTACTCTCAGACTAAGGCCTAGATTTAGAGTTCGGCGGTAAAAGGGCTGTTAACGCTCCGCGGGTTTTTTTCTGGCCGCACCATAAATTTAACTCTGGTATCGAGAGTTCAAACAAATGCTGCGTTAGGCTCCAAAAAAGGAGCGTAGAGCATTTTTACCGCAAATGCAACTCTCGATACCAGAGTTGCTTACGGACGCGGCCGGCATCAAAAACGTGCTCGTGCACGATTCTCCCATAGGAAACAATGGGGCTGTTTGAGCTGAAAAAAAACCTAACACCTGCAAAAAAGCAGCGTTCAGCTCCTAACGCAGCCCCATTGTTTCCTATGGGGAAACACTTCCTACGTCTGCACCTAACACCCTAACATGTACCCCGAGTCTAAACACCCCTAACCTTACACTTATTAACCCCTAATCTGCCGCCCCCGCTATCGCTGACCCCTGCATTACACTTTTAACCCCTAATCTGCCGCTCCGTAAACCGCCGCCACCTACGTTATCCCTATGTACCCCTAATCTGCTGCCCCTAACACCGCCGACCCCTGTATTATATCTATTAACCCCTAACTTGCCCCCCACAACGTCGCCGCAAGCTACTTAAAATAATTAACCCCTAATCTTCCGACCGCAAATCGCCGCCACCTACGTTATCCTTATGTACCCCTAATCTGCTACCCCTAACATCGCCGACCCCTATGTTATATTTATTAACCCCTAATCTGCCCCCCACAACGTCGCCGACACCTACCTACACTTATTAACCCCTAATCTGCCGAGCGGACCTGAGCGCTACTATAATAAAGTTATTAACCCCTAATCCGCCTCACTAACCCTATCATAAATAGTATTAACCCCTAATCTGCCCTCCCTAACATCGCCGACACCTAACTTCAATTATTAACCCCTAATCTGCCGACCGGAGCTCACCGCTATTCTAATAAATGTATTAACCCCTAAAGCTAAGTCTAACCCTAACACTAACACCCCCCTAAGTTAAATATAATTTTTATCTAACGAAATAAATTAACTCTTATTAAATAAATAATTCCTATTTAAAGCTAAATACTTACCTGTAAAATACATCCTAATATAGCTACAATATAAATTATAATTATATTATAGCTATTTTAGGATTAATATTTATTTTACAGGCAACTTTGTAATTATTTTAACCAGGTACAATAGCTATTAAATAGTTAAGAACTATTTAATAGTTACCTAGTTAAAATAATTACAAATTTACCTGTAAAATAAATCCTAACCTAAGATATAATTAAACCTAACACTACCCTATCAATAAAATAATTAAATAAACTACCTACAATTACCTACAATTAACCTAACACTACACTATCAATAAATTAATTAAACACAATTGCTACAAATAAATAAAATTAAATAAACTATCTAAAGTACAAAAAATAAAAAAGAACTAAGTTACAGAAAATAATAAAATATTTACAAACATAAGAAAAATATTACAACAATTTTAAACTAATTACACCTACTCTAAGCCCCCTAATAAAATAACAAAGCCCCCCAAAATAAAAAATTCCCTACCCTATTCTAAAATACAAATATTACAAGCTCTTTTACCTTACCAGCCCTGAACAGGGCCCTTTGCGGGGCATGCCCCAAGAATTTCAGCTCTTTTGCCTGTAAAAAAAAACATACAATACCCCCCCCCCAACATTACAACCCACCACCCACATACCCCTAATCTAACCCAAACCCCCCTTAAA
Organism: Bombina bombina; assembly: GCF_027579735.1. Classification (NCBI taxonomy): domain Eukaryota; kingdom Metazoa; phylum Chordata; class Amphibia; order Anura; family Bombinatoridae; genus Bombina; species Bombina bombina. Next base: position 178,682,374 of record NC_069509.1, on the reverse strand, counting down.
TAAACCTAACACTACCCCCCTGATGATCTTCCTACCTTGTCTTCACCATGCCAGGTTCACCGATCCGTCCTGGCTCCAAGATCTTCATCCACCCCAAGCGGGGGCTAGACATCCACTGAAGAAGTCCAGAAGAGGGTCCAAAGTCTTCCTCCTATCCGGCAAGAAGAGGACATCCGGACCGGCAAACATCTTCTCCAAGCGGCATCTTCTATCTTCTTCCATCCGATGACGACCGGCTCCATCTTGAAGACGTCCAGCGCGGATCCATCCTCTTCTTCCGACGACTAGACGACGAATGACGGTTCCTTTAAGGGACGTCATCCAAGATGGCGTCCCTCGAATTCCGATTGGCTGATAGGATTCTATCAGCCAATCGGAATTAAGGTAGGAATTTTTTGATTGGCTGATGGAATCAGCCAATCAGAATCAAGTTCAATCCGATTGGCTGATCCAATCAGCCAATCAGATTGAGCTCGCATTCTATTGGCTGTTCCGATCAGCCAATAGAATGCGAGCTCAATCTGATTGGCTGATTGGATCAGCCAATCGGATTGAACTATATTCTGATTGGCTGATTCCATCAGCCAATCAGAAAATTCCTACCTTAATTCCGATTGGCTGATAGAATCCTATCAGCCAATCGGAATTCGAGGGACGCCATCTTGGATGACGTCCCTTAAAGGAACCGTCATTCGTCGTCTAGTCGTCGGAAGAAGAGGATGGATCCGCGCTGGACGTCTTCAAGATGGAGCCGGTCGTCATCGGATGGAAGAAGATAGAAGATGCCGCTTGGAGAAGATGTTTGCCGGTCCGGATGTCCTCTTCTTGCCGGATAGGAGGAAGACTTTGGACCCTCTTCTGGACTTCTTCAGTGGATGTCTAGCCCCCGCTTGGGGTGGATGAAGATCTTGGAGCCAGGACGGATCGGTGAACCTGGCATGGTGAAGACAAGGTAGGAAGATCATCAGGGGGGTAGTGTTAGGTTTATTTAAGGGGGGTTTGGGTTAGATTAGGGGTATGTGGGTGGTGGGTTGTAATGTTGGGGGGGGGGTATTGTATGTTTTTTTTTACAGGCAAAAGAGCTGAAATTCTTGGGGCATGCCCCGCAAAGGGCCCGGTTCAGGGCTGGTAAGGTAAAAGAGCTTGTAATATTTGTATTTTAGAATAGGGTAGGGAATTTTTTATTTTGGGGGGCTTTGTTATTTTATTAGGGGGCTTAGAGTAGGTGTAATTAGTTTAAAATTGTTGTAATATTTTTCTTATGTTTGTAAATATTTTATTATTTTCTGTAACTTAGTTCTTTTTTATTTTTTGTACTTTAGATAGTTTATTTAATTTTATTTATTTGTAGCAATTGTGTTTAATTAATTTATTGATAGTGTAGTGTTAGGTTAATTGTAGGTAATTGTAGGTAGTTTATTTAATTATTTTATTGATAGGGTAGTGTTAGGTTTAATTATATCTTAGGTTAGGATTTATTTTACAGGTAAATTTGTAATTATTTTAACTAGGTAACTATTAAATAGTTCTTAACTATTTAATAGCTATTGTACCTGGTTAAAATAATTACAAAGTTGCCTGTAAAATAAATATTAATCCTAAAATAGCTATAATATAATTATAATTTATATTGTAGCTATATTAGGATGTATTTTACAGGTAAGTATTTAGCTTTAAATAGGAATTATTTATTTAATAAGAGTTAATTTATTTCGTTAGATAAAAATTATATTTAACTTAGGGGGGTGTTAGTGTTAGGGTTAGACTTAGCTTTAGGGGTTAATACATTTATTAGAATAGCGGTGAGCTCCGGTCGGCAGATTAGGGGTTAATAATTGAAGTTAGGTGTCGGCGATGTTAGGGAGGGCAGATTAGGGGTTAATACTATTTATGATAGGGTTAGTGAGGCGGATTAGGGGTTAATAACTTTATTATAGTAGCGCTCAGGTCCGCTCGGCAGATTAGGGGTTAATAAGTGTAGGTAGGTGTCGGCGACGTTGTGGGGGGCAGATTAGGGGTTAATAAATATAACATAGGGGTCGGCGATGTTAGGGGTAGCAGATTAGGGGTACATAGGGATAACGTAGGTGGCGGCGATTTGCGGTCGGAAGATTAGGGGTTAATTATTTTAAGTAGCTTGCGGCGACGTTGTGGGGGGCAAGTTAGGGGTTAATAGATATAATACAGGGGTCGGCGGTGTTAGGGGCAGCAGATTAGGGGTACATAAGTATAACGTAGGTGGCGGTCGGCAGATTAGGGGTTAAAAATTTTAATCGAGTGGCGGCGATGTGGGGGGACCTCGGTTTAGGGGTACATAGGTAGTTTATGGGTGTTAGTGTACTTTAGGGTACAGTAGTTAAGAGCTTTAGAAACCGGCGTTAGCCAGAAAGCTCTTAACTCCTGCTATTTTCAGGCGGCTGGAATCTTGTCGTTAGAGCTCTAACGCTCACTGCAGAAACGACTCTAAATACCAGCGTTAGAAAGATCCCATTGAAAAGATAGGCTACGCAAATGGCGTAGGGGGATCTGCGGTATGGAAAAGTCGCGGCTGAAAAGTGAGCGTTAGACCCTTTCCTGACTGACTCCAAATACCAGCGGGCGCCCAAAACCAGCGTTAGGAGCCTCTAACGCTGGTTTTGACGGCTACCGCCGAACTCTAAATCTAGGCCTAAGATTGCTCAGTGTTTGAAATGAGACAGGTTAACTAAACACTGTTCAGTTTACACTACAGCTGACTTAATTTTGAAATACATACCAACAAGCCTAAATCCTGCATTAAACCAGATCTAATGGTATGAGTACCACAGCTTATGGTTCCACCAAGACCATATAGAGTACAGCATTTTCAAAATGCATAAGTACAGCTGACAGATGGGAACATTTGTACACTATATTTGAAGTGGTGCTCTTGGTTGGGAAAAAACAAACAAACATATGTCAACCTTTTAAAAGTACTTTTCTTCATCTAGCCATCTACCCAGATCATTAATGTACAATTTTGAATTCCCAAAATTATTTTTGTTTACACATTTACAAATATGATTCTTTAAAAAGTGTTCTCTTAATTTCTGCAATATTTTTTATCATGCATGTCACACACTGTTGATTTAGGGGATGCAAGGTGCATAAATGTTTCCTCCTGTGAGTGTTTCTGTGGGTGTCTGTGTTTATGTCTTTTTGCTTTGGTTTGTGTCTATGAGTGTGTCTGTATTTTTTTCTGTGGGTCTCTCTGTGAGGGTGGGTGTGTATGTCTTTGTGCATTTTCTGTGGATGTCTGTAAGGGTGTGTGCATATGCCTTTGAGCTTTTTCTATGGGTGTCTCTGTGAAGGTGTGTGTATGTTTGCCTTTGTGTATTTTCTCTGGATGCCTCTGTGAGGGTGGGTGTGTATATCTGTTTTCTGTGGATGTCTCTGTAAAGGTGTGTGTGTATTTATGTATGTCTGTGTTTTCTGTGGATGTCTCTGTGAGGGTGTGTGTTTTCTGTGGGTGTCTCTGTGAGGGTGTGTGTATGTATATGTGTGCTTTCTGTGGATGTCTCAGTGAGAGTGTGTGTATGTATGTCTTTCTGTGTTTTATGTGGTTGTCTCTGTGTGTGTGTGTGTGTCTTTGTGTGTTTTCTGTGGGTGTGTGTATGTCTTTATGTGTTTTCTGAGGCTGTCTCTGTCGGTGTTTCCTTGGGTGTATGTGCAAGTTTGAGTTTGTGTGTGTGTGTCTATTGTCTGTTCCTTTTTAGGACATTTTGACCTTACTACTGATTATTCACATCTTTCTACAGACTTTGAGACTAATGAGACCTTTACGGAAGTCACCAATCCACCATTTAACCTTTAAATTATTGTTTAGACAGTTCAGGGCCCTTCCTTTCAGCCACTGCATGCTGTTGTCGTCATTTATTTGGCATCTTCCTTTACAAAAAGATAATCAGAACTCCATATTTTGTTTTCTAAATCTCCTTTTTTTTACAAAACTGTAGTCTACCTCATTACTTGTCAGGTCAGTGTAATAAAGTGCTGAGTGTCTGTTTGGGTGTCTGTGTCTGAGTGTGTTTGTGTGTTTCTTTGCGTCTGTTAGAGTGTCTATATGTGAATCCTTATGTGTGAGTGAGTGTGTGTGTGTGTTTCAGTGTATGAGTGTGTCTGTGTGTTTGTATGTTTCTACCTTTACAACATTTCCAAGTTTAAATAGACACTTAAGAATAAAGTGCATATACGTTTTAGTCACCTGGTCAAAAATTGCACATGTCAAAGAGGGGGGGGGGGCCCTGGTCAATGGTTAAGGCAGGGGTCCCAAAATTTCTAGTGGCGGCCCTGTAGGGGTTAATAGGTAGTTTATGGGTGTTAGTGTACTTTTAAGCACTTTAGTTATGAGTTTTATGCTACGGCGTTGTAGTGTAAAACTCTTAACTACTGACTTTAAAATGCGTTAGAAATCTTGACAGGGTAGGGTGTACCGCTCACTTTTTGGCCTCCCAGGACAGACTTGTAATACCGGTGATATGAAAGTCCCATAGAAAAAAGACCTTACGAACTTTACGTAAGTCGGTTTGCGGTAATGCCAAAAAAAGTGTGCGGTGCCCCTATACCTGCAAGACTCGTAATACCAGCGGTAGTAAAAAAGCAGCGTTAGCACCTGTTAACGCTGCTTTTTCAGCTTGCCGCAAAACTCGTAATCTAGCCGCTAACATTTTATTGCTTAACTATCCAGCACCCCACTGGGAGTGTAATTTCTTCTGCTGGCTGGGTTTACATAGTCCTGTCAATAGCTTAGACTTAAGTATAGAAACTTTCAGTATAGGTGGGGATACCACAGGCTAAATCAGCTATTTCAAATGCCAAAATAAGGGTATAGGAGCTATTTTGTAAACAATTTAATACACTCCAGCAGGTAAAATGGATCATTGGGAACAAGTTAAAGGGAAGTATTTTTTTGGATAAACTGTCCCTTTAACCCTAGCACTTACCTAAGCTCTTTAGGAAGAACCATTATGTACCTGGCAATATTCCAGAAAATGTGAAGCTGTAAATATGTTGCTTGGGCACGATTTCAACACAGGAAAGCA